>NW_021703777.1:23308494-23328563 GCF_005190385.1 Monodon monoceros | reverse complement strand
ATATATATATATATATATATATATATATATATATATATATATATACACACAATGGAATATTACTCAGCCATAAAAAGGAATGAAATATTGCCACTTGCAGCAACATGGATGCAACTAGAGATTATCATACTAAGTGAAGTGAGTCAGACAGAGAAAGACAAATATCATATGATATCACTTACATGTGGAATCTAAAAAAATGAAACAAATGAACTTATTTACAAAACAGAAAAACAAACTCAGAGACACAGAACACAAATTTATGGTTACCAAAGGGGAAGAAGGAGAAAGGGATAAATTAGGAGTTTGGGACTAGCAGATACAAACTACTATATATAAAACAGATAAACAAGGTCCTACTGTATAGCACAGGGAGCTATATTCAATATCTTATAATACATTATAATGGAAAAGAAAAAAAAGTAGACAAATGGATTAATGGAACAGAATAGAGAGTCCAGAAATAGACTCACACATATATCGTCAATTGATTTTTGACAAAGGTGCCCAGGCAATTCAAAGAAGAAAGGATAGTCTTTTCAATAATTGATGCTGAAGCAATTGGATATCAAAATGCAAAAACAACAACAATAAATTCAGTCCATACCTTTGGCACATGCACAAGGGTACTCACAATAGATTATAAATAGAAAAGTAAAACCTGATAAAAAGAAAACTTCTGGAAGAAAGCATAGGAGAAAATCTGCGTGACTGAGTTATGCAAAGATCTCTTAAATATGATGCTCAAAGCATGATCCATGAAATAAAAAAATGATAAATTGGACTTTTATCAAAATTAAGAACCTCTGCTCTTTGAAAGACACCATTGAGAGAATGAAAAGACAAGCCACAAAATGAGGGAGAAAATATTTGCAAATCACATATTTGATAAAGGATTTGTCTCCAGAATAAATAAAGCACTATCAAAATTTAATAATAAGGGCTTCCCTGGTGGCACAGTGGTTAAGAATCTGCCTGTCAAAGCAGGGGACACGGGTTCGAGCCGTGGTGCAGGAAGATCCCACATGCCGTGGAGCAACTAAGCCCATGTGCCACAACTACTGAGCCTGCACTCTAGAGCCCGTGAGCCACAACTACTGAGCCCACATGCCACAACTACTGAAGCCGGTGTGCCTAGAGCCCATGCTCCGCAACAAGAGAAGCCACCGCAATGAGAAGCCTGCGCACCGCAACGAAGAATAGCCCCTGCTCGCCGCAACTAGAGAAAGCCTACGTGCAGCAATGAAGACCCAACGCAGCCAAAAGTAAATAAATAAATAAAATCTATTTTAAAAAGTTAATTCTTTAAAAAAAAACTTAATAATAAGAAAACAAACAACCTAATTAAAACATGGGCAGAAGATTTTTATGGACACAACTGAAAAAGACATACAGATGGCAAATAAGCCATAGCAAAACATGTATGTGCTCAAAATCGTTAGTCATTAGGGAAACACAGATTAAAATCACAATGAGATACCACCACACACCTATTAGAATGCATAAAATTGAAAAGGTTGATTATGCCAAGGGTTAGAAGATTGAGCAGCTGAAACTCTCATACACCGCTTGTGAGAATGTAAGATGGAAGACATTTTGGCCGTTTTCTTATAAAGTTAAACATACACATAACATATAACCCAGACATTCCACTCCTAAGTACCTGGGATAAATGAAATCATATGTTCACTCAAAGACTTGTGGGCAAATGTTCTTAACCCCTTTATTTTAAATAGCTCCAAACTGGAAACAACTCAAATGCCCATCAACAGGTTAACGGATAAACCAAGTGTAGTATATCCATACGACGGGTTACTACTTAGCAATAAAAAGAAATGAACTAGTAATACATGTACTGACATGGATGAATCTCAAAATAATTATTTTGAGTGAAAGAAGCCAGACAAAAATGTACTATGTGATTCCATTTATATAAAATTCTAGAAATATAAACAATTGATAATGATATCCTTGATCCAACCAATGATGGATCAGTGGTTGTCTGGGGCTGGGAGGGCTTGATGGTGGTGATGGTTTCATGATATGTGCATATACCTAAATTTATCAAACTGTGCACTTTAAATGTGTATACTTTATTGCTGTCAATCATACCTCAATAAAGTTGCCTTAAAAATAAAACAAAACAAGATGGCCAACCCAGTAGGAAAAAAAGGGCCAAAGATTTTAAACTTAGGCAAAACTAATCTATGGAAGTCAGGAGATAGTGTGTGTTTGGGGGGGGTGGGGCGGACAGAGGGGAGGTGGGAAGTAGGACGATGATGCTGATTTCTTGATTTGGGTGCTGGCTACAGGGGTGTGTTTACTTTGGAAATTCATCCGGCTGAACACTTATGATTTGTGCACATTTGTGTATTTGTGTTATGCTTCAATTTTTAAAAAAATCTTGTTATAAAAAGCAATTTTATATACATCTGTGTTCATGGTGCAGAACTTTGTGACATTTTGCAGCTCTGTTTCAGGGTAAAGTCCCTGCAACTCTTATTCTAGGAGATGAATCCTCTCACTGTGCTTTTCCAGGTGGTAGAAAAATTTCCTCAGAAGTTTCTCAGAAAGCTGTTTATTATTTTTATAAGTGAGGGATGTGCCGATTTTAGCTTCAAAGAAATCAGCAACCTCTTCCAGACAGGAAATTGCTGGGGAAATGAAATTAGATTGTTGAGAATGTTAGTGCAGTTAGATTCCAGTGGGGTGGTGCCTTGGAGTGCTAGCCAATTTGCCTGTTCAGCTCATGTGCTGCTTCTCTGAGAACTGCTTCCCTTCCCAAGCCCACCAGGGTGGATTCTTTGGTCATGGTTGCACTCTCTGATGCTCTTGCCCCCGCCCCACTTGATGAATGGGAAAACAATTGATAAGCCAATCAGATTCACTCTTGAAGAATTTGGATTTGAGACAGACTTTAATTAGTTAGTGATGGGCCCTGGAGCTGGGAGGTCTTGTAGCTCTCCAGGAAGGAGAAATGAGATGTCTGCTGAGGGAGAGATTAAATCTCATGAAGTACCAGAAAGGCAGAGACAATCCTGGTTTCAGCTCCTCAAGGGGCCACCTTGGAGTTCTTGCCCTTGGAATCCATGAGATTCCATGCGTTAAATTAAAACTTTCCTTTTTATTTAATGTAACCCGAGTGGTTTCTCTTCCTTGCATCCAAATGATTCCTGTCTAAGACAATCAGCAAGTAATCTAAGTAAGTAAAAATCTGGGTTATGGTGGTGGAAGGGAAGAGTCCTATCATGTAGAATCTCACATTTGCAATGAAACTTCAAAGTTGTCCAGGCTTCTCTCCCATATCAGGAATTCCTTCTATGAGAGAACAATTCTGTCTCTGCTTGACCACTGCAAGTCTTTTTTTCCCTCCCTCCCTTCCTCCAGCAAATGTCTGTTGAGTGTCCACTCTTAGCCTGGCACTGGGTGCTTGGGATTAAGCAAACCAGAAAAAAAGAAAGAAAGAAAGAAAGAAAAGACAAAATCCTCTGTCTTCATGGAGCTTACATTCCAGTGAGGAGAAACAGATGATAAAAATTTTACATAGTATTTTAGAAGGTGATAAGTCCTATGAGAAAAAGAAAGCAAGTAGGTCCATTGTACACATATACCACATCTTTGATATTTTGGAATAACCTATAATGGAAGAGAATCTGAGAAAGATATACATAGATATAGATAGATAGATAGATATGTAACTGAATCACTTTGCTGTATACCTGAAACTGACACAGCATTGTAGATCAACTGTACTTCAATTAAAAATTAATCAATTAAAAAAATTTTTTTTTGGCCATGCAGCATGCGGGATCTTAGTTCCCTGCCCAGGGATGGAACCCATGCCCCGTGCAGTGGAAGCACGGGAGTCTTAACCACTGGACCGCCAGGGAAGTCCCTAATTAATTCTTTTTTAAAAAAATAAAGGAAGAAAGAGAGTAGGGCAAGAGCCATGGAGAGTGACAGCAGTGGTGAGGTATGCAGTTTAAAACTGAGTGGGCCTCACTGGGAACATGACATGTGCAGAGACAGGAAGTGACGAAATCTGGGGAAGGAGGAATCAGAATGAGCTGGAGGACAGCTGTCGGAGATGAGATGGGGGCACAACAGGGGGCCGGTCACATGGAGCCTTATAGCCTTATTTTGGCTCTTGCTCTGAGTGAATCGGGGAGCCCTTGCTGGGTTCTGAGCAGAGAGAAATACTCTGACTTATGGTTTTTGTTTTGTTTTGTTTGTTTGTTTGTTTTTTGCGGTACGCGGGCCTCCCACTGCTGTGGCCTCTCCCGTTGCGGAGCACAGGCTCCAGATGCGCAGGCTCAGCGGCCATGGCTCACGGGCCCAGCCGCTCCGCGGCATGTGGGATCTTCCCGGACCAGGGCACGAACCCGCGTCCCCTGCATCAGCAGGCTGACTCTCAACCACTGCGCCACCAGGGAAGCCCCCTGACTTATGTTTTAACACAAGTGGCTTCTGCTCTGAGAACAGATTACAGGAGGGCAAGGATCGATTCAGGGACATTGTGATTACTCCTAAGGCCACCAGTACCATTGAGTCAAAATCTCCGTTCTTATCAGTTTTACCCACTCTTCTAAACTCTGAAGCATTTGAAAATTTGATTACGTTTCTTTTTAACAAATGCTTTACATGGGGCTTCCCTGGTGGCACAGTGGTTAAGACTCTGCCTGCCAATGCAGGGGACACGGGTTCGAGCCCTGGTCCGGGAAGATCCCACATGCCGTGGAGCAACTAAGCCCGTGCGCCACAACTACTGAACCCGCGCGCCACAACTACTGAAGCCCGCACGCCTAGAGCCCGTGCTCCGCAACAAGAGGAGCCACTGCAATGAGAAGCCCGCACACCACAACGAAGAGTAGCCCCCGCTCGCTGCAACTAGAGAAAGCCCACGCGCAGCAATGAAAACCCAGCACAGCCAAAAATAAAAACAAACAAATAAATAAATAAATTTATTTAAAAAAATATGCTTTACGTGATTATAAAACTAACCATAGATATCCGTGGCAGGATAATTGGGAAACACATAAAAAAGAATCACCCATTACACTATCTCCAAAGCGAACCACGTTTTCAGTTTTTTTTTTTTTTTAGAAGATGTTGGGGGTAGGAGTTTATTAATTAATTTATTTATTTTTGCTGTGTCGGGTCTTTGTTTCTGTGCGAGGGCTTTCTCTAGTTGTGGCAAGCGAGGGCCACTCTTCATCGCAGTGCACGGGCCTCTCACTATCACGGCCTCTCTTGTTGAGGAGCACAGGCTCCAGACGCGCAGGCTCAGTCGTTGTGGCTCATGGGCCTAGTTGCTCCGCGGCATGTGGGATCCTCCTAGACCAGGGCTCGAACCCGTGTCCCCTGCATTAGCAGGCAGATTCTCAACCACTGCGCCACCAGGGAAGCCCCGTTTTCAGTTTTATATAGCATTCTAATCTTTTTCCTATGCATGCGTTTACATAATTTTAATCTTCTTCTCCAGCAATTCTTCAGCTATTTGAAGGAAGACATTCATATTCTCTTCCCTAAGTATTTCATCTCTAGGTCAGGGTATCTTACTGTGGGGTTCACGGATATATTCCAAGGTTCTAGGAATCTCTTGAAAGCCTAAACAAAATTTGTGTGTATTTTTGTATAGAGGAAAACATGTTTCCCCAACTTTTCAAAGGGGCTTATGACATCAAAGAAAGTTAAGAAAGTGATGCAAAACTTTTTGGGTATTTTCCCGCCACAGAATGACCTGCTTAATCATCCCCATCTCAATCATAGGGGACGGTTTTTTGTTGTTGTTTTTTTTGGCCATGCCTCAGGGCTTGGGGGTTCTCAATTCCCCGACCAGGAATCAAACCCAGGCCCCGGCAGGGAAAGCATGGAGTCCTAACCACTGGACCGCCAGGGAATTCCCCATAGGGGTGGGTTTCTTGCAGCCATGTTTGTCTAATGTACTCCATGCACTTGGCCACAGTTGATAGGGATGGGGTAGGCATCCCATGCTAACCCAAGTTCTTTTGGGAACTTGGAGCTGGAATCGAGAGAAAGCCAGTTTCTGGCAAGTGGACTAGGGATTAGAGAAAGCTGTCTCATACACACAAAGACGAACGAAGCAGACGGGAGGAGAAGAGAGCCAATACTGCCAGCCTTCCAGTGACATTCCATTTCCTGGCTCTAGCCCTTCCTAAAGCTCAGCTGTATTCTAGCCCTGGATTCTCTGAGGCACTTCTGTTTCCAGGGGTAATATTCAAAATATTTAAAGCCAGTACTCTATGGGAACCAATGAATCAGAGCAGATGCCAGAGATAAAAAAACTAGTTCAGCCATACCTATGTACCTGATCTGAGTGGCAGCTCTGTCTATATCATTAGGATTCATGACGCCCTCTTGCCTAAGCCTGCTGAGTTTTCTGTGGAACCAAGAGTTTCAACAGATAGAGAGCCACTGCTAAGGCTAAACAGTTGGTCCAACAATTTTCTGTGCCGTGGAGAGCGCAGACCTCTGCATCCTGGTCTGCTTCCCCAGAATTGTCTGTGGTTGTTAATGACCCCCTTGTAGAACGACGGTCACAACAGAGTAGTCAGCTGTTGCCTGACCAGTTGAAGGTGCGCCTACAGAGATTATTGCCTTGCGTGATTTGGACGCAATCCTATTAATGCAGCCCACAAGAGGATTAGCTTTTAGAGCAGCTAAGTCACATCACACTGAACTTATGATCAACAAAAACAGCCTGGCCTTTTCACATAAAACAGTCAAGCCATTTTTTCCATCATCTGTATTTATGAGATGTTATTTGGAATTCAAACTCACGGCTGTTAAATCTCATTTTGTTGCTCTTGAACCAGGCTTCCAAAACACTCAAGAGCTTTTAAAAGTCTCCATCATATTCGCCATCTCTCCCAGCTTCGTGTCATCCACAGACGTGAAGACTTTGCTCTCTTGTACCCTAGCATGATTAGGCTTGTCTGAAACTCAATCTGGGGGCATACTCAGTCAGTGACTGGGGTCTCAATTGGGTATCAGATGTTGCACAATATCTAGAAGGCTGGACTGTGGTCAGACAGCTGAGCTGGCCACAGATATTTTTGTAAAAGGTACCGAGATGGGGGTGTCAGAAATCTGTAGCCCGGGACAAATCTGAATTGCAAACCAAATGGAATAACTAGAACTGGGGGCAACTACAGATACAAATTTCAGTAAGACAGAAAGGAAGTTGGGAGAATCCGGTCATCCTGATAGAGGACTCAGCCTAGAAGTGCTCTTGTCTACATGAGTGAATGACCTTGGTTGCCTCATTGGCCTCACCTGGTCACCGGGGAGCAACCTTCTCCCTCACCTCCACCTTCTTCCAAACTGCTTGATAAAAATGCTGATCCAGACAGCACCAAAGACAAAACCACTAAAGACCTCGGTATTGCTAGATCTATAAATCTACGAACAGCCGAGCTCGGGAAGCATGAGAGAAAAGGAGATGCCAAATCTAAATAGCAATTAGAATCCAAGGTGCAAGGCTGGAAAGTGCCCACGGAGACACTGACAGTGTTTTGTTGCCATTGGGATGCTTGTGAATGTCAGGCCTTTCACCTCAGACTTCCAAAACCCTGATGTAAAAAGTGTGATTTCTACTTTTGTGTCTATCTACGTTCATTGTCAAAATTATTTTGCACAAATTATAGCTAATGGTTTAGCCATATGTTTTATTGTGGTTCTCTTTTCTTTCTTTTTTCATGAGAATGTTAAGTCCAGAGATTTCCTCAGTGAAAAATGATGATATATTTATCTGGAAACAGTTACATCTTTGAATTCCTGGATAAGGGATTAATGATCTTCAGATTGTTAATTGCATGACAAAAAGTTGGCAATGAGCAAAGGCTGAAACAAAAACCATAGTTACTATCTTATTATAATTGTGAGCCATTCTGAGTCAATAAAAACAAAGTTAGGATGTTTAAAATCTGTACGCTACTTGGCAATTTCCAAAAATGGCACTGCTTTCTAGTCAATGTTTTATCCTCTTATTTCATACCTTAAGAATTTTCATGCAATTATTGCATATGCAGTTTTGTAGTGGAGTATGAAACTATTATAACCTGTGCATACTTTCGCAGGATTTCTTTTACACATTTTTTCATGGTCATTTAAGGTCATATAAATGTAAGCACTAATGTATTCCAACAAAGAGCCTTCTTTTTTCCCTTTTATCCCTGCACTTAGATACCTAAATATAAAATTTCAGTAAATTGATAGAAACACATACATTAACAACAGTATAGAAAGGTAGAGAACATTCAACGAAGACCCTTAGTGCACTTCCACCATTGCAGAAGTAGGAGATCTGAGGCCTAGTTGAGATGGTCATCATTGCAAAGAGCTCCATGGCCTACTGTCCATACTGAAAGCACAATCATGATGAGGTGAGACGTGGCTCCCAGATACCCCTTCAGCAGCCCCTGTTCCATAGAGCCACCGGGGGCCTTTTCTCTCTACAGTGGGATAAAGTAGTTTTTTTTTCCCCCCACAGCTCCATGTGTAGTAACCCAGGCTTCAAGGTATCAGTGGGTTGGCTTAGAGGAATATACCTCTAGGAGACTCCAGTTTAAGAACAGGAATTTCCTTCTAGGAAACACGATTTAGTCAATATGAAGTTTTTTGGCATCTCTGCCATCCAGAAGCTTATAGTCCAGTAGGGTTAATCTTCAAGTTGTCTAAACTTTAGAGGGTATAAATAGTGGCCAGGTGTTGGGAGAGGGTCCACCTGTTCCTTGAATGATTTGTCTATGCAGTATCCACCGCTCTACTTGCTTTTGTGTAGAGATTGCCGCTAAAATGTCCTTCATTTCTAAAGGGTCTGCATGGTCCCTTTAGGTCCTGTAAATTTCTCGAATACTCCCATGCTGTGCGCGGGAGGCCTAGGAGTTATTCGGCTTCCTTCTTGCCAACCTGAGATTAAGAGTATTTGTGATGTTCCGGTGCTTCTCTGCTCAGACCCATCTTCAGAGAGCTCCTCTGGGGTCTTACGTCTCCCTGGAGCTCTGTGCAGTCAACATCAGGCAGATGCCTGTTCAGACCCCACACCTCTCAGGGATCTCGCTCCCTCCCCAGGCTTCTGCCCTAAAACGGGTGGAGAAACATGCTGTTCGGCTCCACTGATATCTCTTGGCTCAGCACGGCTCCTTCCTACTCCTCTCTCCACCCAGCCCCAAGGGGGGACCCTTTGTTAGTCTTTCCTCACTTTGATCTCATTTTTAAAATCACTCTGGAAATTTCATCAGTGGGACACAAACCCAGAAATTTCTTTTTTCCCTGCTTCCTTCCCTGTGGCCAGGTCTGACCGCGTCCTTAAATGAGGTAGGGAGAGGAAGGAAGTAGGAAGACCCAGGGAGAAAATAGTGGTTAATGTTTGAAAAATACAACTGTACAACAAGAAGGCCATGAACACCAGAGGCAGAATGACCAGGACAGGATTTTAGTGCTCTAAGAAGTATTCAGGGAAGGGAGAAATTAGTGTTAATTGCAGAGGCAGAGTAGGCCTCATGGAGGAGGTTGAATCTAAGCTGTGCTTTGCTGGGTGGTTATGTTTCAGGGCAGATAAGAGACCAGAATCTTACATTCCAGATGGAGAGAATAATTATCCTCAAGGCCCCGATATAGGAAGGTGAGAACAGAGACCACTGATAAGGAAGGCTGGAAAGATTCTGAAGAGCCTTGAATCCCAGGTAAGGAGAACAGTTTTAATATGTGGAACAGTATTTTCTAAAATGGGTTCAGTTAATGTAAATAAATAAGCATGTATTTCTACCGTCAGATTAAATTAAACAACTCGTGAATTCTTGCACATGTTTCCTAAGTGCCTGGGATACGCTGGGCATTTTTTTAAAAAATAAATTTATTTATTTATTTCTATTTTTGGCTGCCTTGGGTCTTTGTTGCTGCGTGCGGGCTTTTCTCTAGTTGCGGCAAGCGGGGGCCACTCTTCGTTGCGGTGCGTGGGCTTCTCATTGGGCGGCTTCTCTTGTTGCAGAGCATGGGCTCTAGGCGTGCAGGCTTCAGTAGTTGTGGCACGTGGGCTCAGTAGTTGTGGCTCGTGGGCTCTAGAGCGCAGGCTCAGTAGTTGTGGTGCACAGGCTTAGTTGCTCCACGGCATGTGGGATCTTCCCCGAGCAGGCCTTGAACCCGTGTCCCCTGCATTGGCAGGCAGATTCTTAACCACTGCATCACCAGGGAATCCCATGCTGGGCTTTTTGTTGGAGGTGAGGACCACAGTAGTAAACAGCAGTGGGTCTTGTTCCAGTGAGGGAGGTAGTCATTAAACAAGACATTCCCAGTGATGAGCGCTCTGACGGGGGAAGTACAAGGGAAGAAGAAGTATAGACAGGAAACAGAACCTGGTTTATGGTTTGGGCAATGGCCTTGTTGAGCAAAAGGAATTTTCAGCTGAGGCTTGAAGGGTGAGTTGGGGTTCACCAGATGAAGAGGTGGAAGAGTGTGCCGAGCAGGGGAAATGGTGTATGCAAAGGTGGGGAGGAAAATGGGGTAGAACGTTTGAAGAACTGGAAAGATTTCCATATGGTTGGAGTGTAGCATTATCAAGGGTTTTCGGCCAGAGGTCTCCCTAAGGGACTAGACTACCTTATGGATTTTAGACCTTCTCTGATCCTCAATTTAATCATCTATACCCTGAATTAAGTGTATCTGCCTCACCATTGTTAGGATAAAATGGTATGAAGTATATTAAGCTTCTTTAAAACAGGCACTCCTTTTCCTGCCTCTGTCTCCAGAAGGAGAGTAACTTGTTCAAAGCCCCACACTGAGGGAGCAGTAGACTCAGTTCTCAGACTCAGGTTTCTGTGTCCAGGATTTATTTTTACATCATTTGCCTTTCAGGCATTAAAAAAGCACCAGACCACAGTGGGCAGTGATATGGAGACTTGTTCAAGTTCTGTTCTCTAAACTGATGAGAGGGACTTCCCTGGTGGTCCAGTGGTAAAGAATCCACCTTCCAATGCGGGGGACGTGGGTTCGATGCCTGGTAGGGGAACTAAGATCCCACATGCCATGGAGCAACTAAGCCCCCGCGCCACAACTGCTGAGCTCTCGTGTCTCAACCAGAGAGCCCACGTGCCGCAAACTACAGAGCCCACGCTCTCTGGAGCCCGAGCGCAACAAGTAGAGAGAGAAAAACCTGCATGCCACAACTAGAGAGAAGCCTGAGTGCCGCAGCTAAGACCTGACGCTGCAGCCAAAAAAAAAGAAAGAAAGAAAGAAAGAAAAAAATAAATAAATAAAATGTTGAGAAGCCCTATGAAGTCAGGGCCTTCATTTCTTCCTGGAGCTTTTCCTCTTCTGTCTCTAGAAATAACCTTGTTGTTAGATCAAGGAGATCCTGGCTAATCTCCTAGGTTCAGCACTCTCTTGGCCTCTCTGGGTGACCATTCTTTCTCTCTGGACATCAGAGCCACGGGTCCTTTCCTGCTCCAAGCCTGTGTGAAGATTAAATTAGAGAAGAACGAAGGCTCTTTTTCCAGAGACCAGAGCTGCTTATCAAAATCCATTCTCCTCTTCTTCCTCAGTAAGAGAATTCTGATTTTATTTGGAAAAGCAAAGTGCCCCCCGCTAAAAACCTACCTTTCGCAGCCCACTCTGCACCTGGGTGTGACCATGTGACTATGGTCTGGTTAATGAAGTGTGAACAGAAGTTGTTCATTGAGACCCTGAAAAGGTTCCTTCAAGGAGACAGACAGCTGTCTGTGATGCAGATGTAATGGTTGGGTTCCGTCTTGTCTTATGAAGTGAACTTGAGGAAGGAAACAACATGATAATGAGGCCTGCTCAAAGAGGAGAGAGATAAGGATGACGAGTCCCTGGTGACTGTGAGCCACCATACTTGCCCTGGGCTGCCCACTGTTTCTCTGAGAGAGACGAGAGCGAGAGGGGGAGGGGAAGGGAGAGAAAGAGGAGAGAGAGGGAGATGGACAGAGAGAGAGAGAGAGAGAATGAATATCTTCTACTTCGTTTAAACCATTATTTCAAGTTCCTGTTATCAACAACCACACACAATACCCAGTAACAGCTAGGGGCCTCCCACTAACCCCCATCCACTTAGCTTAGAGAGGTGGCCTTTTAAAATGTGGAATAGACAACCTCTGGAAGGATTAGGCAGGCACTGTGCTAAACCCTTGGCACGATTAGCTCACGTAATTCTTATAATAATCCCGTGATCATTATTATTATTTTCATTTTACAGATGAAGAAACCGAGACTGTAGAACTTGCCCAAGGTTATAGAGCCAAGAAGAGGTAGAACTGTAATTCACACCCAGTTCTGTCTGCCCCTAGAGCTCATGCTTTTGATCTCTATAACCAGGGTGTGCTACCTGCAATGATCCTGGTTTGATGTTTGTCACTAACCTAGATCATAACACGGTTCTCCCTATCTCAACACATTTTATTTAGAAGAGGAAAAAAAGAGAACTTTTCTTTAGAGATGACCTGAGTGTTTCAGCATGTTTGACAATTATATTTCATACAGATTAAGCAGGCCCCTTGGATTAGCCATTCCGTTTCAAGATTATGCCCTCCTGACCACGCTGAGAGTTTATTGCTGAGGACCAGCCCCTCCATCTGGTCAAGCCAAGGCTGAGTTAAAGGAAAGGCCCCAAACTCTCTTCTCTTTCCACCTCTTCACTGTAACACCTAGATCTTCTTGTTGCTCTGTTGTGTTGATAGTGACAAAGGCCTGTAGGTGCAAATCTAAGCAGCAACCTAAACCCCAGCATTAAACTTAATGATAGTAAAATGAAAGGGAGAGGTTTTCTTTTCTAGAACTCCAAGAGCTTTGGAGATGACAGATGGGCCCGGTCAGGGGCCCAGCCTACACTTCTGAGGTAGCTTCCTGTAGTGTGAGGTATCTCTGAAGGTAGAGTGTGACAGACAGGCTGCAGTGTGGAGGCTGTGCAGCCACTGCTCTGGGGAACCTAAGTGGTAAACCCAGGAGAGGCCCAGCCTGAGCAGATTTGCTGGTACTTCAAGGCAAGGGGCAGAGCTCTGATTGCAGGTCTGTAGAGCATATGTATGAGTTTCTTAGGGCTTGTAAAATGGTACCACAAACTACATAGCTTAAAACAGCAGAATCGCATTGTCTCACAGTTACGGAGGCCAGGAGTCTGAGATTAACGGTCAGCAGGGCTATTCTCCTTCTGAAGGTGCTGGGGAAAGCTGTCTCCTAGCTTCTGGTAGCCTTAGGTATTCCTTGTCTCATACATGAACACCTTCTCCTTGTATCTCTTCACTTCATTAGCCCTCTGTGAGGGTCTGCTCCTGTAACCAAATTTCCCCTTTTTAGAAGGACACCAGTCATATTGGATTAATGCCCACCTTTATGATTTCATCTTAACTTGACTGCATCTGCAAAGACCCTCCATCCAAATAAGGTCACATTCTGAGGTACTGAGGGTTAGAACTTTAACATGTTTTCTTGGGAGACATAATTCAGCCCATAACAGGATGAAACTCAGATTAGAGAAATAGATGTAGGAGCGAAGATAGAAGGAACCAGAAGGTTAAAAGGCCAGGAATTCTTGGGAAAATGTTCAGAAGCCCCGGACTCACACAAGCTATAACTCTGGGAGTTCAGGAATCTCCAAGGGTTAGGGAAGCTTTCCTATGAGATCTGCTGGGCTGCAGAAGAACAGGTAGAGTCAAGGGGACTCCCAGAAGGGGACACCCTCTCTGATGGAGACTTAAGAGTCCTCACACCATGGGGTGGATTCTCTGTCTGCAGGAAGCCCATCTCACAATGCAGTTTCCAAGATTTTTTTTTTTTTTACATCTTTATTGGGGTATAATTGCTTTACAATGGTGTGTTAGTTTCTGCTTTATAACAAAGTGAATCAGTTATACATATACATATGTTCCCATATCTCTTCCCTCTTGCGTCTTCCTCCCTCCCACCCTCCCTATCCCACCCCTCCAGGCGGTCACAAAGCACCGAGCTGGTCTCCCTGTGCTATGCGGCTGCTTCACACTAGCTATCTACCTTACGTTTGGTAGTGTATATATGTCCATGCCTCTCTCTCGCTTTGTCACAACTTACGCTTCCCCCTCCCATATCCTCAAGTCCACTCTCTAGTAGGTCTGTGTCTTTATTCCTGGCTTACCCCTAGGTTCTTCATGACATTTTTTTCCCTTAAAGTCCATATATATGTGTTAGCATATGGTATTTGTCTTTCTCTTTCTGACTTACTTCACTCTGTATGACAGACTCTAGGTCTATCCACCTCATTACAAATAGCTCAATTTCATTTCTTTTTATGGCTGAGTAATATTCCATTGTATATATGGGCCACATCTTCTTTATCCATTCATCCGATGATGGACACTTAGGTTGTTTCCATCTCCGGGCTATTGTAAATAGAGCTGCAATGAACATCTTGGTACATGACTCTTTTTGAATTTTGGTTTTCTCAGGGTATATGCCCAGTAGTGGGATTGCTGGGTCATATGGTAGTTCTATTTGTAGTTTTTTAAGGAACCTCCATACTGTTCTCCACAGTGGCTGTATCAATTCACATTCCCACCAACAGTGCAAGAGTGTTCCCTTTTCTCCACACCCTCTCCAGCATTTATTGTTTGTAGATTTTTTGATGATGGCCATTCTGACTGGTGTGAGATGATATCTCATTGTAGTTTTGATTTGCATTTCTCTAATGATTAATGATGTTGAGCATTCTTTCATGTGTTTTTTGGCAGACTGTATATCTTCTTTGGAGAAATGTCTATTTAGGTCTTCTGCCCATTTTTGGATTGGGTTGTTTGGTTTTTTGTTATTGAGCTGCATGAGCTGCTTATAAATTTTGAAGATTAATCCTTTGTCAGTTGCTTCATTTGCAAATATTTTCTCCCATTCTGAGGGTTGTCTTTTGGTCTTGTTTATGGTTTCCTTTGCTGTGCAAAAGCTTTGAAGTTTCATTAGGTCTCATTTGTTTATTTTTGTTTTTATTTCCATTTCCCTAGGAGGTGGGTCAAAAAGGATCTTGCTGTGATTTATGTCATAGAGTGTTCTGCCTATGTTTCCCTCTAAGAGTTTGATAGTTTCTGGCCTTACATTTAGGTCTTTAATCCATTTTGAGCTTATTTTTGTGTATGGTGTTAGGGAGTGTTCTAATTTCATACTTTTATATGTACCTGTCCAGTTTTCCCAGCACCACTTATTGAAGAGGCTGTCCTTTCTCCACTGTACATTCCTGCCTCCTTTATCAAAGATAAGGTGACCATATGTGCGTGGGTTTATCTCTGGGCTTTCTATCCTGTTCCATTGATCTATCTTTCTGTTTTTGTGCCAGTACCATACTGTCTCGACTTCTGTAGCTTTGTAGTATAGTCTGAAGTCAGGAAGCCTGATTCCTCCAGCTCCGTTTTTCGTTCTCAAGATTGCTTTGGCTATTCGGGGCCTTTTGTGTTTCCATACAAATTGTGAAATTTTTTGTTCTAGTTCTGTTAGGGATTGCATTGAACCTGTAGATTGCTTTGGGTAGTAGAGTCATTTTCACAATGATGTTCATTCTTCCAATCCAAGAACATGGTATATCTCTCCATCTATTTGTATCATCTTTAATTGCATTGAACCTGTAGGTTGCTTTGGGTAGTAGAGTCATTTTCACAATGATGTTCATTCTTCCAATCCAAGAACATGGTATATCTCTCCATCTATTTGTATCATCTTTAATTTCTTTCATCAGTGTCTTATAATTTTCTGCATACAGGTCTTTTGTCTCCTTAGGTAGGTTTATTCCTAGATATTTTATTCTTTTTGTTGCAATGGTAAATGGGAGTGTTTTCTTGATTTCACTTTCAGATTTTTCATCATTAGTGTATAGGAATGCCAGAGATTTCTGTGCATTAAGTTTGTATCCTGCTACTTTACCAAATTCATTGATTAGCTCTAGTAGTTTTCTGGTAGCATCTTTAGGATTCTCTATGTATAGTATCATGTCATCTGCAAACAGTGACAGCTTTACTTCTTCTTTTCCGATTTGGACTCCTTTTATTTCCTTTTCTTCTCTGATTGCTGTGGCTAAAACTTCCAAAACTATGTTGAATAAGAGTGGTGAGAGTGGGCAACCTTGTCTTGTTCCTGATCTTAGTGGAAATGCTTTCAGTTTTTCACCACTGAGGACGATGTTGGCTGTGGGTTTGTCATATATGGCCTTTATTATGTTGAGGAAAGTTCCCTCTATGCCTACTTTCTGCAGGGTTTGTATCATAAATCGGTGTTGAATTTTGTCGAAAGCTTTCTCTGCATCTATTGAGATGATCATATGGTTTTTCTCCTTCAGTTTGTTAATATGGTGTATCACGTTGATTGATTTGCGTATATTGAAGAATCCTTGCATTCCTGGAATAAACCCCACTTGATCATGTTGTATGATCCTTTTAATGTGCTGTTGGATTCTGTTTGCTAGTATTTTGTTAAAGATTTTTGCATCTACATTCATCAGTGATATTGGCCTATAGTTTTCTTACTTTGTGACATTCTTGTCTGGTTTTGGTATCAGGGTGATGGTGGCCTCGTAGAATGAGTTTGGGAGTGTTCCTCCCTCTGCTATATTCTGGAAGAGTTTGAGAAGGATAGGTGTTAGCTCTTCTCTAAATGTTTGATAGAATTCGCCTGTGAAGCCATCTGGGCCTGGGCTTTTGTTTGTTGGAAGATTTTTAATCACAGTTTCAATTTCAGTGCTTGTGATTGGTCTGTTCATATTTTCTATTTCTTCCTGATTCAGTCTTGGCAGGTTGTACATTTCTAAGAATTTGTCCATTTCTTCCAGGTTGTCCATTTTATTGGCATAGAGTTGCTTGTAGTAATCTCTCATGATCTTTTGTATTTCTGCAGTGTCCGTTGTTACTTCTCCTTTCTCATTTCTAATTCTATTGATTTGAGTCTCCCTTTTTTTCTTGATGAGTCTGGCTAACGGTTTATCAATTTTGTTTATCATCTCAAAGAACCAGCTTTTAGTTTTATTGATCTTTGCTATCGTTTCCTTCATTTCTTTTTCATTTATTTCTGATCTGATTTTTATGATTTCTTTCCTTCTGCTAACTTTGGGGTTTTTTTGTTCTTCTTTCTCTAATTGCTTTAGGTGCAAGGTTAGGTTGTTTATTCGAGATGTTTCCTGTTTCTTAAGGTAGGATTGTATTGCTATAAACTTCCCTGTTAGAACTGCTTTTGCTGCATCCCATAGATTTTGGATGGTCATGTCTCCATTGTCATTTGCTTCTAGGTATTTTTTTTATTTCCTCTTTGATTTCTTAAGTGATCACTTCGTTATTAAGTAGTGTATTGTTTAGCCTCCATGTGTTTGTATTTTTTACAGATCTTTTCCTGTAATTGATATCTAGTCTCATAGCGTTGTGGTCGGAAAAGATACTTGATACAATTTCAATTCTCTTAAATTTAACAAGGCTTGATTTGTGACCCAAGATATGATCTATCCTGGAGAATGTTCCATGAGCACTTGAGAAGAATGTGTATTCTCTTGTTTTTGGATGGAATGTCCTATAAATAGCAATTAAGTCCATCTTGTTTAATGTATCATTTAAAGCTTGTGTTTCCTTCTTTATTTTCATTTTGGATGATCTGTCCATTAGTGAAAGTGGGGTGTTAAAGTCCCCTACTATGAATGTGTTATGGTCGATTTCCCCTTGTATGGCTGTTAGTATTTGCCTTATGTATTGAGGTGCTTCTATGTTGGGTGCATAAATATTTACAATTGTTATATCTTCTTCTTGGATCGATCCCTTGATCATTATGTAGTGTCCTTCTTTATCTCTTTTAATAGTCTTTATTTTAAAGTCTATTTTGTCTGATATGAGAATTGCTACTCCAGCTTTCTTTTGGTTTCCATTTGCATGAAATATCTTTTTCCATCCCCTTACTTTCAGTCTGTATGTGTCTCTAGGTATGAAGTGGGTCTCTTGTAGACAGCAAATATATGGGTCTTGTTTTTGTATCCATTCAGCCTATCTGTGTCTTTTAGTGAGAGCATTTAGTCCTTTTACATTTAAGGTAATTATCGATGTGTATGTTCCTATTCCCATTTTCTTAATTGTTTTGGCTTCGTTATTGTAGGTCTTTTCCTTCTCTTGTGTTTCTTGCCTAGAGAAGTTCCTTTAGCAGTTGTTGTAAAGCTGGTTTGGTGGTGCTGAACTCTCTCAGCTTTTGCTTGTCTGTAAACGTTTCAATTTCTCCATCAAATCTGAATGAGATCCTTGCTGGGTAGAGTAATCTTGGTTGCAGGTTTTTCTCCTTCATCACTTTAAATATGTCCTGCCACTCCCTTCTGGCTTGCAGAGTTTCTGCTGAAAGATCAGCTGTTAACCTTATGGGGATTCCCTTGTGTGTTATTTGTTGTTTTTCCCTTGCTGCTTATAATATGTTTTCTTTGTATTTAATTTTTGACAGTTTGATCAATATGTGTCTTGGCGTATTTCTCCTTGGATTTATCCTGTATGGGACTCTCTGTGCTTCCTGGACTTGATTAACTATTTCCTTTCCCATATTAGGGAAGTTTTCAACTATAATCTCTTCAAATATTTTCTCAGTCCCTTTGTTTTTCTCTTCTTCTTCTGGAACCCCTATAATTCGAATGTTGGTGCGTTTAATGTTGTCCCAGACGTCTCTGAGACTGTCCTCAGTTCTTTTCATTCTTTTTTCTTTATTCTGCTCTGCAGTTGTTATTTCCACTATTTTATCTTCCAGGTCACTTATCCGTTCTTTTGCCTCAGTTATTCTGCTATTGATCCCATCTAGAGTATTTTTAATGTCATTTATTGTGTTGTTCATCATTGTTTGTTTCATCTTTAGTTCTTCAAGGTCCTTGTTAAATGTTTCTTGCATTTTGTCTATTCTATTTCCAAGATTCTGGATCATCTTTACTGTCATTATTCTGAATTCTTTTTCAGATATACTGCCTATTTCCTCTTCATTTGTTAGGCCTGGTGGGTTTTTATCTTGCTCCTTCATCTGCTGTGTGTTTTTCTGTCTTTTCATTTGCTTATCTTACTGTGTTTGGGGTCTCCTTTTTGCAGGCTGCAGGTTCGTAGTTCCCGTTGTTTTTGGTGTCTGTCCCCAGTGGCTAAGGTTGGTTCAGTGGGTTGTGTAGGCTTCCTGGTGGAGGGGACTAGTGCCTGTGTTCTGGTGGATGAGGCTGGATCTTGTCTTTCTGCTGGGCAGGTCCACGTCTGGTGGTGTGTTTTGGGGTGTCTGTGGACTTATTATGATTTTAGGCAGCCTCTCTGCTAATGTGTGGGGTTGTGTTCCTGTCTTGCTAGTTGTTTGGCATAGGGTGTCCAGCACTGTAGCTTGCTGGTCGTTGAGTGAAGCTGGGTGCTGGTGTTGAGATGGAGATCTCTGGGAGATTTTCGCCAGTTGATATTATGTGGAGCTGGGAGGTCTCTTGTGGACCAGTGTCCTGAAGTTGGCTCTCCCACCTCAGAGGCACAGCACTGACTCCTGGCTGCAGCACCAAGAGCCTTTCATCCACACGGCTCAGAATAAAAGGGAGATAAAGTAGAAAGAAAGAATTAGTAGAAGTAGAAAGAAAGAAAGAAAGGAGGGAGGGAGGGAGGGAGGAAGGAAGGAAGGAAAAAAAAAGAAAGAAGATAAAGTGAAATAAAATAAAGTAGGATAAAATATAATAAAGTTATTAAAAAATAATTTTTAAGAGAAAAAAAGAAAAAAATTAAAAAAAAAAACGGACGCATAGAACCCTAGGACAAATGGTGGAAGCAGAGCTATACAGACAAAATCTCACACAGAAGCATACACATACACACTCACAAAAAGAGGAAATGGGGAAAAAATCATCAGTCTTCCTCTCAGAGTCCACCTCCTTAATTTGGGATGATTGGTTGTCTATTCATGTATTCCACAGATGCAGGGTACATCAAGTTGATTGTGGAGCTTTAATCCGCTGCCCCTGAGGCTGCTGGGAGAGATTTCCCTTTCTCCTCTTTGTTCTCACAGCTCCCAGGGGCTGAGCTTTGCATTTGGCCCTGCCTGTGCGTGTATGTCGGCCGGAGGGC
>NW_021703777.1:23187502-23308394 GCF_005190385.1 Monodon monoceros | reverse complement strand
GGGGGGAGGGAGGGGTACGGCGTGCGGGGCGGGCCTGCGGCGGCAGAGGCCTCCGTGACGTTGCAGCAGCCTGAGGCGCACCGTGCGTTCTTCCGGGGGAGTTGTCCTTGGATCCCGGGACCCTGGCAGTGGCGGGCTGCACAGGCTCCCCGGAAGCAGGGTGTGGATAGTGACCTGTGCTCGCACACAGGCTTCTGGGTGGCGGCAGCAGCGGCCTTAGCGTCTCATGCCCGTCTCTGGGGTCCGCGCTTTTAGCCGCGGCTCGCACCCGTCTCTGGAGCTCCTTTAAGCAGCGCTCTTAAACCCCTCTCCTCGCGCACCAGGAAACAAAGAGGGAAGAAAAAGTCTCTTGCCTCTTCGGCAGCTCCAGACTTTTGCCCGGACTCCCTCCCGGCTAGCCGCGGCGCACCAACCCCCTGCAGGCTGTGTTCACGCCGCCAACCCCAGTCCTCTCCCGGCGCTCCGACCGAAGCCTGAGCCTCAGCTCCCAGCCCCGCCCGCCCCGGCGGGGGAGCAGACAAGCCTCTCGGCCTGGTGAGTGTCGGTCGGCACCGATCCTCTGTGCGGGAATCTCTCCGCTTTGCCCTCCGCACCCCTGTTGCTGTGCTCTCCTCCGCGGCTCCGAAGCTTTTCGCCTTCGCCACCCGCAGTCTCCGCTCGCGAAGGGGCTTCCTAGTGTCTGGAAACCTTTCCTCCTTCACAGCTCCCTCCCACTGGTGCAGGTCCCGTCCCTATCCTTTTGTCTCTGTTTATTCTTTTTCCTTTTTCCTTACCCAGGTACGTGGCGGGGGGGTGGTTCTTGCCTTTTGGGAGGTCTGAAGTCTTCTGCCAGCGTTCAGTAGGTGTTCTGTAGGAGTTGCTCCACGTGTAGATGTATTTCTGGTGTATCTGTGGGGAGGAAGGTGATCTCCGCGTCTTACTCTTACGCCATCTTCCCCAGCAATCCCCAAGTATTTTTTAATATTGATGTTAAGGCGCCTTTCCAGCTGCCACCAGGAAACATTAACCTAAAATATAGTCTTGCATGATGGTACAACAACATCATTAAAGTACAGACTGGGGAAGAAAGATGTAGCTGATGTATCTGTACTTACACAAATAGAAGGGAATCTTGAAAAAAAGAGAGTTGAAAAATAATTGGTTTTTCTTTAATGCTATCTAAGGTAGAGGGTGGTGATTCTAGATCAACAGTACCAAGTAATTGCCCCCAGTGGAAGTAGTTAGGTTTATTCATCTGCCCAGTCTCCCTGCCTCTGCTGCTCCCAGTGACTCTCAGCTGAGCTACTGATCTCTCCCCATGGGGCTCAGTTCCAGATACTTCCCAGAACAGTTCTGACTTGAGGCAGGAATCATTTAACAGTCCCAGGTTCCCCTCTAACCAGTGAAGGATTACTATTCAGCTCTCTTGCAGGTTTATTGCAAATAGAATACCCAAGCTCTGACTCTGTGCTACAAATCTGTGCTGACCTAATTTTCCTGGTTTGCAGTTGCTCATCTGTTGGACTCTCACCCTAATTACGGAGTTGTTGCCTTCAGACTTTTGAATTTATTTTCACACACACACATGCACGCGCACGCACAGACACACACACAACCATGCACGCACACGCTTCCCCACTCCTCCCTCGTTCTTAAACCCATTTGGAAGAACCATGCATCTACTTTGGCTTTCATTGTGAGTTCCTATCCAAGTCATCTGTTTAATCCTTTAGTCCTGCCAGTGAGCTCTGGGATCCAGCTTTTCCCTGGCTATTCCCTTCTTCCTAATGACCACAGCCATGTGAGTTCCCAGATGCCTTGTGACTAGATTTTAGGACACTTAACCTGGATTCCCTGTTGCCATGCTACCCCATCTATTGGGATCCCTGTCAGTTTCTCCAGGACTCTTCCTTGGTCTGAGAATGGAGAGCATCATCTTCTTATATTTGTTCTCTTATCCCCTGGCTTTGGGAATTGGTCCAGCTCAGGGATTAGCAAACTTTTTCTGTGAAAGACTACATAGCAAATGTTTAGGCGTTGCAGGCTGTGTGGTCTCTGTTGCAGTCACTCAACTCTACTATTGTAACAGATAGACAATGTGTACACCAATGGGTATGAATGTGTACCAATAAATCTTTATCTGTAAAAGCAGGCAACAGGCTGGATTTGACCCAAGAGCCATAGTTTGCTGATGCCCTGGTCTGGTCTGTAGCTTTATTTCCCACTCTCTTACTCCCATTTCCTCTACTTTCATCCTCTTCCCTTATATTGTTGTTTGAGTGAAGCACCATGCCTTAATATCAAGTCCTAAGATAGGACCCTAACTAACACTGGTTATATCAATAAAAACGAGTCTGTGTATACTTGAGTAACAAGTCTTAAGGTTCAGTGGCCACAGGGGTTTCTTAGAGGACACGCATAGATTAGGGTCAGAGATGGTTAATAATTGAATCCGATGCCATTTAGGCAATTTCTACTGTTCCTTTTCTAGGAAGTAGGACGCTACCTTGACTCTTATATTACGGTGTGGGTCGTAGTTGCCATTAGTTGCCTTATCCAATGCTATTCCTTCCATAGTCCCCGAGTCAGTGTAAGAACCCTGACTTTTGTTCAGCTGTGGCAGCAGCATGCTTAGGGAGGATATAACCCTCCCAAGTGCAGGGAGTAAATTTTTCCTGGAATTTGTACTAGATGATATCTCAGACCCAGTTCTGCGCAATAGTGTCTGGAGCAAGTCTCCTCAGGGCTTCTAAGAGAGACTTTTTCTCCATGATAAGAAAGAGAGACATGAGGAGAAATCCATGTCCTTCTCTCCCTGCTCTTGCTTATCCCTGTATGAGAATAATATTCTTGTAGTTGTTGTACCCATCTTGGCAGCACGAGGGGAGGCATGATCAATACTTTAATGGGGGCAGAAGGAAAAAATGGAGTCTATCTGATTATGGGGTGCTGTCCCATCCTCTGAGGTGTAGACTATATGCCCCCTATTAAGTTTTTAAAAATTTTATTGAAGTATGGTTGATTTACAATGTTGTATTAATTTCTGCTGTATAGCAAAGTGATTCAGTTATACGTATATATACATTCTTTTTCATATTCTTTTCCATGATAGTTTATCACAGGATATTGACTATAGTTCCCTGTGCTATACAGTTGGACCTTGTTTATCCATTCTATGTATATGCCCCATATTAACTTTTTAAAAATCTGAAAGATTCCAAATCCTGAAACACATCTGGCCTCAAGGGTTTTGAATAATGGATTCCAGACCTGCACTATAATTTGTATCCTGCATGGGGAAATAAAATCCCATTTCTAGGGTGACTAGTACCCCCTCGCCCCAGGAAAGCCTGTTTTTCATATGCTGACAAAGAGGCAGCCTTTCTGTATGCAGCACCTCCCCAGAGTCTTCACCTCACTGAGCTCAAGTCTATGAATGAAATTCCTGGCTACTACCCGTGAGAATTCAGTGGTAGCTTCTTCCTCAATATACATTTGTTTTTATGAGGAAAACCCCATACAAAGGTATCACTAGCTAAGAGTCTCCTTCCTTCTTCAAGATACGGTGGAGGAATGCAGCAGAGCAATGTGGAAGCAGAGATCAGCTCTCTCTCCTGACCCTGTGTGCAAATCAAACTGAAGTATGCAGTGATAATATGTGACTTATCATTATCATGAAGATTTTCATATCAACATATTTCCCCATTTGATCTTAGAGAGTGAAGTAAGTCAGAAAGAGAAAAATAAATACCGTATGCTAACACATATATATGCAATCTAATAAAAAAAATGGTTATGAAGAACCTAGGGACAGAACAGGAATAAAGATGCAGACATAGAGAATGGACTTGAGGTCACGGGGACAGGGGAAGGGTAAGCTGGGACAAAGTGAGAGAGTGGCATGGACATATATACACTACCAAATGTAAAATAGATAGCTAGTGGGAAGCAGCCACATAGCACAGGGAGATCGGCTCAGTGCTTTCTGACCACTTAGAGGGGTGGGATAGGGAGGGTGGGAGGGAGATGCAAGAGGGAGGAGATATGGGGATATATGTATATGTATAACTGATTCACTTTGTTATAAAGCAGAAACTAACACACCATTGTAAAGCAATTATACTCCAATAAAGATGTTAAAAAAAAATCCCCATATGTGCTTGGCCAATAAAATCTGTTTGAATCAGGCCTATGTACTTTGGGTGGCCCACAACAAACCTCTAAGGGCAGTAAATTGCATCTTGGAAATGCAAGCTTTTTGGAACTGTGTCTGCTTCCAGACTCTGGGGGATTTCAATGCAGAGAGATTTGCAAGGTTTGCATTTTTCATTCATTAAGGTTGCGTTGCTGCCAAAGTTCTCTTCCTGTTAGTCATCCAGGGAGGAGGGCTCAACACAGCGGGCTGGTCATAAATTATCGTGCAGCTCAAGGCAGCCCAAATGGAATACCAATGGGGCCATAGATCTTGGCACATGTTTTGTGCACGATTTCTGAGAAATCCAAATGTATTGAAAAATCACATGTTTACAGAGGACTGAAAGACTTGGGCTATCTTTAAATTCAGCAAGCCAAGAATTAAGCTTGTCCTTTATGTACACCAGTGTGAGAAACCCAGAATTAGATGACTGTGAATAGTTTATTTTTGGGGCATTCCATAGGAAAAATTACTACAATTAAAGGATTCTTTAGTCTTGATCTGTGGTTCTTAACCTTTTTTTTTTTTTTTTTTTCTTGTGGATCCCTTTGAGAATCTAAAGAAAGCTCTGGGCCTTCTGACCAGAAGTTGCCAGCAAATACACACACATTTGTGTATACAATTTCAGGAGCTTTATGGGTCCTCCACGGTTCATCCATAACCCTCAGGTTAAGAATCTCTGCTCTTGACACTAGAAGCGCCTTGATGGTAACGATTATGTCTAATCGTTATGTCTAATTATATCTAATCTGCATAACATCCCTTCTATTCGTGCCTAATACCCCGTTACATACTCAGAAATTCTAGTTAGTTTCCTGACACGAACTTACAGTAATAAAGTTCCTTTCTATTTTCACAGTGCTCTTTTAAAAAGTCCAAGGTGTTTATTGGATTAAAAATGCAAGTCTCCCTTTTAAGTAAGTTCTGCAATGTGTCATTATATTCCCTTGATACAGAAAAAAATTATGAAAAAGAATTACTTCCTCTCTCGCTCCAGAATTGCCCTGAGCCAAATTTATACTTAGGCAAAACTGGAAATGGAATTGCTGCTGCTGAGAATTGCCCACTAGCTGTCTACATTCTGCTTCATGTGGACTTTGTATTTTATTTTATAAATTTATTTATTATTTATTTTTGGCTGCGTTGGGTCTTCATTGCTGTGTGTGGGCTTTCTCTACTGGCGAGCAGGGGCTACTCTTCGTGTGGTCCGTGGTCTTCTCATTGCGGTGGCTTCTCTTGTTGCGGAGCATGGGCTCTAGGCACATGGGCTTTAGTAGCGTGGCACGCGGGCAGTAGTTGTGGCTCGTGGGCTCTAGAGCACAGTCTCAGTAGTTGTGGCACACGGGCCTAGTTGTTCCATGGCACGTGGGATCTTCCCAGACCAGGGCTTGAACCCGTGTCCCCTGCCTTGGCAGGTGGATTCTTTTTTTTTTTTTGCGGTACGCAGGCCTCTCACTGTTGTGGCCTCTCCTGTTGCGGAGCACAGGCTCCAGACGCGCAGGCTCAGCAGCCATGGCTCACTGGCCCAGCCGCTCTGCGGCATGTGGGATCTTCCCGGACTGGGACACGAACCCGTGTCCACTGCATCGGCAGGCGGACTCTCAACCACTGCGCCATCAGGGAAGCCCTGGTCACCTTATCTTTGATAAAGGAGGCAAGAATATACAATGGAGAAAAGACAGCCTCTTCCATAAGTGGTGCTGGGAAAACTGGACAGCTACATGTAAAAGAATGAAATTAGAATACTCCCTAACACCATATACAAAAATAAACTCAAAATGGATTAAAGACCTAAATGTAAGGCCAGGCACTATAAAAGTCTTAGAGGAAAACATAGGCAGAACACTCTATGACATAAATCACAGCAAGATCCTTTTTGACCCACCTCATAGAGAAATGGAAATAAAAACAAAAATAAACAAATGGGACCTAATGAAACTGAAGAGCTTTTGCACAGCAAAGGAAACCATGAAGAAGACGAAAAGACAACCCTCAGAATGGGAGAAAATATTTGCAAACAAAACAACTGACAAAGGATTAATTTCCAAAATATACAAGCAGCTCATGCAGCTCAATATCAAAAAACAAACAGCCCAATCCAAAAATGGGCAGAAGACCTAAATAGACATTTCTCCAAAGAAGATATACAGATTGCCAACAAACACATGAAAGGACGCTCAACATCACTAATCATTAGAGAAATGCAAATCAAAACTGCAATGAGGTATCACCTCACACCAGTCAGAATGGCCATCATCAAAAAATCTACAAACAATAAATGCTGGAGAGGGTGTGGAGAAAAGGGAACCCTCTTGCACTGTTGGTGGAAATGTAACTTGGTACAGCCACTATGGAGAACAGTATGGAGCTTCCTTAAAAAACTACAAATAGAACTACCATATGACCCAGCAATCTCACTACTGGGCATATACCCTGAGAAAACCATAATTCAAAAAGAGTCAAGCACCACATTGTTCATTGCAGCACTATTTACAATAGCCAGGACATGGAAGCAACCTAAGTGTCCATCAACAGATGAATGGATAAAGAAGATGTGGCACATATATACAATGGAATATTAGTCAGCCATAAAAAGAAATGAAATTGAGTTATTTGTAGTGAGGTGGATGGACCTAGAGTCTGTCATACAGAGTGAAGTAAGTCAGAAAGAGAAAAACAAATACCATATGGTAACACATATATATGGAATCTAAAAAAAAAAACAAGAAAGGTTCTGATGAACCTAGGGGCAGGACAGGAATAAAGATGCAAATGTAGAGAATGGACTTGAGGACACGGGGAGGGGGAAGGGTAAGGTGGGATGAAGTGAGAGAGTGGTAGTGACATATATACAATACCAAATGTAAAATAGATAGCTAGTGGGAAGCAGCCACATAGCACAGGGAGATTAGCTCGGTGCTTTGTGACCACCTAGAGGGGTGGGATAGGGAGGGTGGGAGGGAGACATAAGAGGGAGGGGATATGGGAGTATGTGTATATGTATAGCTGATTCACTTTGTTACACAGCAGAAACTAACACAACATTGTAAAGCAATTATACTCCAATAAAGATGTTAAATAAAAAAAACAGTAATGAGTGAGAGAAAACGTTATGTAACACTGGCTTCAAAAGTAAATATCCAGTTTAACATTACAGTTTCTCAGAGTTTCTTTGGCTCTAGCTGTGTGTGCTCTGATGCTAATAAGCAAGACAGGTCTTACCAGCTATTCAAAAATCCTAAGCAAGTAGCATGTCTGAACGAAGAATATTTTGACTACTTTGCATAAAAAATTTAAAAGTTTGGTGATGTCATATTTTGGTGACATAAGTATTTAAAGAAGTATTTGGGGGAGGAAACTACACCATTCAATTCTTCTGGAATTTGGGGAAGTCCCATGGCTGCCTTGACTCCAGTGGGTGTTCTTGGCATGATTCCATTTCTAGGTAGAATATTGTTCATCGAAAGATTCAGTCTCCTTATTTGGGAGAAACCGCAGCAGCAGGAAGGCTCACCAAGTCAAAACCTGGTTATGTTAAACCTGATTTGACAAACTTTCGTATGGGTGATACCTATGTAAGCAGTCCTCTCACCGCTTGGGGAATGAAAGTGAAAAGTGAGTGAATCGGGAAGGAAAACATCTAGAAAAACCTCCCAGCTCATAAAATTCCCCACGTAGCATTAGAAATTCACTGGAAGTTCTAAAATACAGATCTCTCTTGGAAGAGTTGAACCCATTTCTCATTTGAGTGATACAAATTACTTTACTCAGATACATTTTACTCTCATTTCACAAGTTGAGCCCGGGTGTATGGAAGCATTTGGAAATATTGACAAGAGGTTGGTGGTGGGAAGGGAAAGGTTCATCTTTAAGCAAGAGATGTTTGCCTGTCTGTTATAGATGGTTTTGTTTTGTTTTTCTTATAGAGGAGACACTAGTACTATTACATGGTCTTTATAACACCGAATGAGAGACCACATATAGGGTTCTGGAAAACTCCAGGAGCTGGAAGGACTCTAATAGCAGGGGTAATTCAGGCCCCGGGTGGTAGGAGAGGGAGTCTGGGGGATGGGAATGTTGTAAACCCAACATTACCTACTTCAAAATGTTGCCCAAGGACCTGGTGGTAGGAATCACTCCTTGACATTAAAGAAAACCTGCTAACTGCTTATTTCCCACTCAATGTCTGAATGGCTTTAAGTAAGTATTATAGACCTGTTTTGAATTTTTCCTCTTCCTGTGGATAATGAGAGGGATCTGGTAGACAAGACAGGCTCTTGTCCTTATCCTAGTTCTGGCACAAATGTGCTGTGTGATACTGGGCATATGGCTTAACCTCCCTGAGCACGCTTTTTTCCCCATGTGTAACAAAAGAGGCGATAATCCCTGTCTCACAGGTTTAATGTGAGAACTAAATAAAATAATGTATGTTAAAAAAAAAATCTCAGCAGGATACTTTCAGTAAATACTATTATTTCTTTTCCGTAATGCTTCGTTCCATTTTGGAATTCTGGAAGGGCAGTCTCACAGTGAAGAGCTGGCAGGGCACTGGGGTTATTCTTGATAGGGTCCTCCAGGTCTCAGCTACGGCCCACACCTTCAGGGCCCTGAAGCTGACTCATTCCCTCGGGGGATCTGGGAACAGAAGAAGAAATGGACTTCGGTTCAGTGCCAACTAGAGCAGAGCCTTTCCAGAGCTGTCCCCAGCCCAAGGTGTTTCCCTGAGCTGGAGCAGCCCTGAATGGAAGGGGCCTGGCTTCTCTGGGTTTGGCTTGCATTGGAGTTTCCAACGAACCCTGCCAGTGTCCTACCAGATGTGAGATGCTGCGCCCTTTTTCCTCAAAGCTGTTTATGGTAATTAATCAAGGCATTTTGGAGCAGGAATTCTTCATGGAGAGGATATTTCCTACAAACATTTCAGCCTGTAACACATCTTCCAAGCGCAAAATATTTTATATGTTCTCACCCCTAAAACTTTATAAATTACCATTCAAGCTGGGAACAGCTGATGACTTATACATGTTCTTTAATTGAATGTCATTTGAGGTGAAAAAAAAAATCAATGGTTATCCAAGCAACCATCTAATATGTTATAGAATTAACTCCAACCTCTCTAATTTGCACGACTAAAAGCACTTTTGGAAACTATAGGTTTTCTTTCTCTAAAGAGAAAAAATAACTGGGGAGTTGCCGTGTGCAGATGTGTTGATTCGTTTTTGTGCATGTTTCTTTGGGAGGGTCAAATAAAACTTCTGGAAGAGTATTTTTAGTAGATATATCAATTCCTTTATTTTATGGTAATTTGCGAAATGTAGTTTGTCTGACACAGCAGGAGACTGTAAACCTTGAGAGTGACACAGCTAAGCTTAATCTAGCTCCCCACACAGAGAGGAAGGTCAATCATTGGGCCATGATACTAAGGAGTAGAGTTTCTGGGGGAGGGACAAGGAGGCTAACATTTTTGCTACTGCTTAGAGTCCCCTTTGGAAGGGGAGGGGGACTTATTTTGCTCTTCAGATCGTCCTTTCAATTTTGTTTTTCTTTCCTTTTTTTTTCTTACCAGGCTGGTTCAAAGAGGTGGGACTGAAGTACTTGTCAATCAGAAGGGCCCCTTGGGCCTTTGGAAGTCCTAGAAGGACCTGAGTAGGGCTCTGGGAAAGGGAGACCGACCAGCAGTTCTTGCCCTGGTGCAGAAGCACGCTCCGCTCTTGCCTTGAATTTGTCTCGTGTCCTCCTGCATCTGGAGACAGAGAACCCTGGGGACACGGTCTGAGTGGGGGCCTATAATAGTGATTCTCAAAATATGGTCCCCAGGGACTTCCCTGGTGGCGCAGCGGTTGAGAATCCGCCTGTCAATGCAGGGGACGTGGGTTCGAGCCCTGGTCCGGGAAGATCCCACATGCCAAGGAGCAACTAAGCCCTTGTGCCACAACTACTGAGCCTGCGCTCTAGAGCCCGCGAGCCACAACTACTGAGCCCACGTGCCACAACTACTGAAGCCCGCGTGCCTAGAGCCCATGCTCCACAACAAGAGAAGCCAATGCAATGAGAAGCCCGCTCACCCAACGAAGAGTAGCCCCCACTCGCTGCAACTAGAGAAAGCCCGCGCACAGCAATGAAAACCCAGTGCAGCCAAAATTAATTAATTAATTAATTAAGAAAAATGTGGTCCCCAGACCATCTGCATCAGCATCACCAGAGAACTTGAAAGAAATGCCAGTTCTCAGGCCCCACAGCAGATGTACTGACTCAACATCTCTGTGTGCAGAGCCTAGTAACCCATGTCTTAACAAGCCCTCCGGGTTTTGCTATTGTAGATTAAAAGTGGAGACCGCTGGCCTCAGAAAACCTATTTCTAGGGTAAGTCTTAATTACTTAACTAGGCACAGCTAGAGGGGCTGTGCCTGCCCAGCTCTGCAGAGTAGGGAAGAACTTCAGCAGGTGACAAAGTATGTGGGCACAGATGACTCTGTCCTTTTGGACCTGCAGCAGCAGTAAGTATCTGTCTGAAGAATCAGGCTTTTGAACCAATCTGCTTCTTGAATATTTGAGGTAATATTAATAGTATTCTTTAGTTAATGAGCCAAGACATTTGACAGGGGCCTGAAAGTTGCTAGATAACCAGGCCAGAATAAAATGTAACAGTCACCGTAGGTAGCCAGCAAGGTGTGAGGCTGGATAATGGAGCCAAAAGTTTTAACTGTTTTTAATCATGCTTTTAAAGAGAAGGAGTATTTCCCCTTCATTTCACTCTGCTGTTTGTTTTATTGGGAGGAGAGTGCCTTACAAAGGTAAGCGAGGTTGAAGAGCCTCAGTGCTGGTACCTACCACCTGGATGGCCTGAGGCAAGTTGCTTAACCTCTGAGACTTATTTTCATCATTTATAAAAGTAGACTAATATCTAGTCTTCAGTACTGGTGTAAGGTTAGAGATTCTAGGTAACCCCATTGATCTGCCTTAATGGAGGAGGGCAATAGATCATCCAAAAAGAATGGCTTTCTCTTTGGCTTGGGAGGCATCATGTGATTCTTTTTTTCTTAAAGATTTATCTTCCTAATTCTTTGCTTAAGTGGAGATGAAGATTCCCTTCCATGGTGGGAATGATTCCCTTGTATTGGGGGAACACATTTGTGGCTGGAGTTTGCCAAGGAGACATGCAAACCTTTTGCAGATAACTGAGAGTTGGCTGTCAAATTATGGTCAGTTCAAAGGTCATAGGTCATTGGAAATACTGTCTGTGCTGGTTTACATTCCAGCTGGTGACCCCCGTGTGCCTGATGGAGGGTGAGCAGAGCAGGGGATTGGGAAGTGAGCCTGTGCTCAGGGAATAAGGCGGGCCCGGGTTGGGGGCAGGGGTTGGGCAGAGAGGACACACTTCCGTGTTGATGGCGGCCGGTTCTCATAAAGCAACACCAACGATTACTCCAGAGACACCTTGGGCAAAACACAAGGGTCATTACACCTCAGTTTTCTCGTCTGCAAAATAGTGATATAGCCTGTGCCTCACATCTCGTGGTCCTAAGGATTAAATGAGATGGCTCTATGTAGACAGCCCATAATAGAATACTTTCTACTGGAGGAGTCTCTCTAAATCCTATTGGCCTTCATTATTTTTCATGTTTCTGTGTCTCCCTGTTTTCTCCCAGAAAAGCACCATTCTCAATCTGAAAAGCATAAGAATAGATGATTTCTACCTGATATGTCCTACTGCAATCTGCCAAGCAGAAAATGTCTTTGTTTCTTGAGGAGAACACAGTGACAGGCTGGTCCTTTCTTTATTTTTGGGTGAGAGAGGCATGCTAGGTTCTGAGTTCAGTCATGAACCCAGAAAATCTCCTGACGTTTTCAGGCCCTCATTCTGCTCCTGCATTGAAACAGGGAAAGGACATGTGTTTTGTCTCATTTTCTTAAGAATCTTGTTGAGGGTAACTTGTATTTGTTTGTTTGTTTTCTTGAAATATGGTAAATCAAGATTTTCCTTGATGGTTATTTTATCAATCCCCATATTTTATCAAGTGCCATATTAACTCATTTATTTATACTTTCTGTTATTTCATGCAAAATAGGGACTATGGTGAAATGGCAGCATGGTGATGTGGAAATTATGCACGCTCTCAAGTTCAATAGACCTAGGTTCAATTGACTCAAGAGTCTGTTGGATGCCAGCTGTGTGACTTCAGAGAGATCACTTAACCTCTCTGACCTTCAATTTCTTTATCTATAAAAGGAAAATGAATGATGCTATCTCATAGGACTGTTGTCTAGGGTAAAGATAATATATGAAGGCACTTTGCACAAAGTAAGTAGTAAACAAATAATAGCTGTGATTAAATCCTAGCCCTAGAAGTTATAATATTCATCTGAAAGTTTAACAAAAGTTGTGCTCTTCACAGTAACCCTTTGAGACACTCTTGTTCTCTTTTTATAGACAAGGAATGGAGACACGGAGAGGTGATGTACAATGACACGCTCAGAGGTGTGCTTCTAGAGAATGAAAAAACCAGGATTCAGCCCAGATGTTTTGGGACCCTAAATTTAGGGCTCCTTTTACTCTATCCCAGCTGCCCTCTCATGATGAAAACTTAATTCTCTGTGGTATAATGAGACCCAAAATTGTGAATGCCAAAAACAGACACTTTGCCTGTTCCTCTTTAAGGCACTGATTACCTTCTGCCTCACAGGATAATTACTTATGCATATGCAATAGTTTATCTGTTAGCCTATGCAAAAAAAAAAAAAAAATCAAATCAGAGCCTGACTGTGGGCGTTCTTGTATTCTCCATAGCATCAGCACAGGGCCTTGGGGCCAGTGGGCTCTCAACATATACTCATTGAATGATATAGAGCTGAGTGGTGGAGACTTATACCCAGCTTTGTGTAATAGTTACACCAGCATGCCAGCCCGTTTCTCTTTTGTGTCTTGCAGAGTTTGTTTTAAAAATAATTTCTTACACCTGTCTCTAGTCCAAAAATGCTTGAGGTGGTTTATTGTTCAAATTAATCTGTACCTGACTTCGCTGACTCACCTGGGGAGAGCAACAAGTTCATACACCGATGTGAATGAAGAGGAGGGAGGGGACAGGCTTCTTATAATTTAACAAGAGACGGGCACTGACATATCAAAAAAACGTGTATGCAAATGACATGTTCTGTTTAAGTAAATCAATTAACGGAAGTCCATGTTGCAATCATTTCCAAGCAACACAGACGAAAATTAATGTAGTTGAGGGACTTATCAGATAACAACATCTGAAAGCATTCGTCTGCTCGGCTCAGTCATCCTGTGGTCTCATCCCACCCGATCCTGCACACAAGCAGCTCTGCTCTTAGTAAAGGCTTTAATAAGCTATAAACGATTCCACACGTACAGTTACAGGGTTGCTTCTGGTCCATTTCATGCTATACGGACTTGCTCTCCTTGAGAGTGCAATTAGTCTCAGAACTGACTTAGTGACTCCCCAGGAGGAGAACACCAATCAGACATATTCAACCCAGCCAAGGATTCAGTGCAGCAAGAGGGCAAATTTATACTGACAGCTCAGTCTTAGTGGATGTGTTTTCAGAACTAACCAACTCAAGGAATAAATTAGGGTCTCAGTGAGTTTCCTGTGGGGTGGGGTAAAGTGGCTGTCCGGGTCTTATGCTTGGGACTTGGGAGTCATCATCTTCTTTTTCCAGTTAAGCGACTGCTTTTTGGCTGGACGCTATTACTTAAGTTCATTGACTGCTCCGTGCCTTGATTTTTCCATTTAGAACAGTGCTTCTCAACTGGGGGCCATTTTGTCCCCCAAAGGACCACATGGCAAGGACCGGAGACATATTTGGTTGTCACCAGCAGGGGAAGGGATGGTGGTGCTACTGGCATCTAGTGGGTAGAGGTCAGGGAGGCTGCTAAACGTCCCAGATAGCACAGGGTGGGCCCACAACAAAGAATTATCCAGTTCAAAATGTCAGTAGTGCCAAGGAGGAGAAACCCCGCTTTAGAGAAACAACCCCCTCGAATCACCCCCCCTTGAATGGAACATTAGGAGATTTGACTTTTGTAGAAGACTTTGAGATCCTTGGATCAAAGTTGCTGTGTAAGTTTAAAAAAAAAAAAATCGTGTTGCTACAAGTCCCCAGGCCTCAGTGAAGCTTGCTGACAGGGTCTGACTCAGCTCCTTCCCACATTTTAAAGGGTTATCTTTGCTCTCCTTGGGATTTGTCTTTTTTTTAAAGCTTGTTTTTCTTCCTAAGTACTTTATTTTTTTAAATTATTTATTTTTGGCTGCGTTGGGTCTTCGTTGCTGCGCACGGGCTTTCTCTAGTTGCCACGAGCAGGGGCTACTCTTCGTTGTGGTGCGCGGTCTTCTCATTGCGGTGGCTTCTCTTGTTGCCAAGCACAGGTTCTACGTGAGCGGGCTTCAGTAGTTGTGGCACGTGGGCTCAGTCGTTGTGGCTCGAGGGCTCTAGAGCGCAGGCTCAGTAGTTGTGGTGCATGAGCTTAGTTGCTCCGCAGCATGTGGGATCTTCCCGGACCAGGGCTCAAACACGTGTCCCCTGCATTGGCAGGCGGGTTCTTAACCACTGCGCCGCCAGGGAAGCCCTTCCTAAGTACTTTAAATTTTAAAGGTTTGGTCCAGAACCACTTAGTTATCTAAGTTATTTTTGGCTTAGTTCTCAAGAGTCCTAAAGAGAACTTTGCAAACTGGTCTTTGTTCTGGACTAAAGGAGATTATTTTCCTGAGGTCTAGGAACCCGGTAAGTCTTTAACAATGATCCTATTACTGGCTGACTCAACAGCTCACCCACAAGTGAAAAAGAGTTAGGTTAGTAAGAGCAAACTGAGTCTTTTCATTGGCTCTTCTCTTTCCTTTGCTCCTGGAAAATTCTCTTCAGCGGTCCATTGAGATTCACACAAAGAATGACAAAGAAGGGAAAAAACAATTTCCAAAGTAGGCGCTCACAAGAATCATATTTATTTTTTCTGGAACCATCTAGGAAAAAAAACAACCAGACAAGACAGTTTTAAACCAAGCCTGCTTCTGATTTAAGTCATTTCCTTTCTGCTAGCCTGTCAAAATTCAACTGCGTCATATCAGGTCGTTCTGAAAACCAGATTGGTGCATGAGGTATTTTTGGCACTCCCTGGACTTTGGCAGACTCTAGAAAATATTAAACGTGTCAGAAATCTGGGAGTGGGGGGAATGGAGAAATGGACTTCATTTTCATGGAAAGTTGGTTGTGTGCTTAGGTCGCTGAGAATATTTTCCCTATGAAAAGATGATTTAACGAAGGCTGAAGATGAGGGGGGAAAACTTAAACCACTGACGATCAGGCAAAGAAATAGAATTTGTACCTAAGAAAATTTATATTGGCCTACAAACCTGTATTTCATTACCCAAGGAAGAGCATTCTACCAGCCCTGTTAATAATACTTCATTACTGTTCAATGAATTCCTTTAGTGGATGGCAAGAGTCATTAAAAAAAAAATTGTGAGCTGGAGGGCACCACTGGAAAGCACTCATGGAGAACCCACGGAAGCTTCTCTGAGTCAGGACAAGAGCTAGAGAAACAGGCTCCCTACCCATCATTGTTGTGAACTACAGCATCCCTCTTAGCTTTACCTTTGATGTGTCTGGGACTGACATTTCTTTACTTTTCTTCCTCCCACTGTTTGAAGGGGATTATGGGCGTACAATTGGCTCCTGGCGATGACACTAGCATTATGAATAACGCTCAGGGGCTAGATCTAGGATGCTGAGAACTGACTGTTGGATTCCCAGAACATTTTGCACAATGATGTCTGGGATGCCAAGTCAGCAGAGTGATGTCAGAGGAAATGTAGGCAGCAGGAATCCTTTGGAAAAAGGCCTTAAAAACTAGATTTATAGACAGAGAATTTTGCTGTAGTATCTTCGTCGTGTTTGCATTGTGGTGTGGTGGTGTTTACCTTGCCATAATTTTGTTATTCTTTATTCGTGGAATTATACAGCTTGAAAAAATATTCTCTTGCTGCTACTTAAATGTGATCTCTCTTGGCTTCGTTGTAATTCCTGTAATCAGCCATGGGATTGGCAAAAATTCATGACTTATCAAGAAACCAGCAGTCACATCTATGTGCTTGTTTAGATCGTTCTATTCCGTGTAGATGGGAATTAAATTAAAGAAGAAAGTAACTTGATCTGATTGGTAGAATGTTAAGGTAGGAACGAGCTTTCCCTTGTAGGCTGGAGGTGTGAGCAGGGAGGTTTAACTCTTGTAGGAGCAGAGCAGAGATGTGGTTCAGGAGTACTGGTTATATCTATAGTGGGGAAAAAACCTGCTAATGCTGGGATTTTTTTTTTTTATTGAAGTACAGTTGATTTAAATGTTGTGTTAATTTCTGCTGTACAGAAAAGTGATTCAGTTACACACACACACACATATATATACATACTTTTTTAAAAATATTCTTTTCCATTATGGTTTATCACAGGATATTGAATATAGTTCCCTGTGCTATGCAGTAGGACCTGTTGTTTATCCATCCTATATATAATAGTTTGCATCTGCTAATCCCAAACTCCCACTCCATCCTTCTCCCACCCCCCTCCCCCTTGACAACCACAAGTCTGTTCTCTGTGTCTGTGAGTCTGTTTCTGTTTCGTAGCTAAGTTCATTTGTGTTATATTTTAGATTCCACCTATGTGATATCTTATGGTGTTTGTCTTTCTCTTTCTGACTTACTTCACTAAGTATGATAATCTCTAGTTGCATCCATGTTGCTGCAAATGGCATTATTTCATTCTTTTTTATGGCTGAGTAGTATTCCATTGTGTGTGTGTGTGTGTGTGTGTGTATATGTACCACATCTTCTTTATCCATTCATCTGCTGATGGACATTTAGGTTGTTTCCATGTCTTGGCTATTGAGAATAGTGCTGCTATGAACATAGGGTTGCATGTATCTTTTTGAATTAGCGTTCTGTCCAGATATATGCCCAGGAGTGTGATTGCTGGGTCGTATGGTAATTCTATTTTTATTTTTTTGAGGAACCTCCATACTGTTTTCCATAGTGGCTGTACCAACTTACATCACCAACAGTGTAGGAGGATTCCCTTTTCTCCACACCCTCTCCAGCATTTGTTATTTGTAGACTTTTTAATGATGATCATTCCAACGGGTGCAAGGTGGTATCTCATTGTAGTTTCGATTTTCATTTCTCCAATAACTAGTGATGTTGAGCACCTTTTCATGTGCCTGTTGGCTATCTGTATGTCTTCTTTGAAGAAATGTCTATTTAGTTCTTCTGCCCATTTTTCGATTGGGTTATTTAATTTTTTGCTGGGATTAAAAAAAAATGACCTTTAAAAAAAATGTTACTACCAACTTAGGATAACGTCATCTTAAAGGACCCGATAGTAAATATTTTAGGCTGTAGGCTGTACAGGCTCTGTAGCAACTACTTAACTCTGCCGTTGTAGTGTGAATGCAGCACAGATAGCAAGGAGATGAATGGGTGTGGCAGTGTTCCAATAAAATCTTACTTATGGACACTGAAATTTGAATTTCAGGTAATTTTCACATTTTGCAAAATAACCTTCTTCTTTTGATTTTTGTCAACCACTTAAAGATATAAACACCATTCTTAGTTTGCAGACTGAGGTGGCACAGCAGACTTGGCGCGTGGTCTGTAGTCTGTATACCCCTGGTTTAGAGGGAAACGCGGTGACTTTGGAATTAGATACTCAGGTTAAAAATCTGGCTCCACCCACAACTCACAAACGGCTTGGTTTGGCTGTGGGCAGATCACTTTTCTAAGCTTCAGTTTCTGACATGGAAAATGCAGATACTACATTCTCCCATTCGTGGTTATTATGAGTATAAAAATAACAACCTAAGTAAAATGCCTAATACTCTGCTCTCCCTTCACAAATGATAACGAGATAATAAAAACTATTATTGTTAACTGCATGTACCAAAATTCACAGTCACCCACCTTTGCAATATGAACATACCATTGTAGTTTTCTTTAAAGGTAGCATGAGATCCGATTTTCTCAAGTCAGTTACTTTACTTTTATTCTACAAGGATTTTCTTCATCCAAATGCATTTCTGTGGTCTCCTGATGGAGTCTACAGATCCAGATTTAATACGTATGAACCCAGATCTATATATCCTTTCCCACATGAACAGATAAACATTCAAAGCATGTGTTTCTTGAACCTTCTTAAATTACTCCAGGGAGAATCTTGTCAGGTTCACACTGCAGTTTAAACCTGGGAGTGGCTATGTTTCTGGTTTGCCTTTCTCATCAGACTTGGCAGGACAAGTGTTTGGTTTCACTTTAGTGCCTTATGTTTGTGACAGAGCAAGAGATAACCATGAGAAGAGTGTTTGCCTGGCTTTTGCTAGATGATGTAAATGGAAGAAACTTTATTCAGAATAAGTCTTCACATCTAATTCAAGGTACAAGCATTTCTCCAACCCCATAATTTGGGAAAATATCTTCCCAAGAGAACTTCCAGCCTCGAAGTCTACATTCGGCTGAACCCAGACACTTAAGTAGACTTTCCATTTGAAAGAAGTACCTTTGTTTCTCCATCTCTTCTGACAGTACCCAATCAAAATCTGAAGAACGGTATGCCCTATGGGGCCAGCATTAGGGTAAGACAAATAGGGCACTCGCCTTGGGGGCAAAATTTAAGGGGTGCCAAAAAAACTTAGTCATCAAGATAAATGATATTTTAATGCAGTATTTAAAAAAAATTAAAATCCATTTGAACAAAATCCAACTGAACAAAATTTCAAAATTTTACCTAGGGCTTCCCTGGCGGCGCAGTGGTTGAGAGTCTGCCTGCCGATGCAGGGGACGCGGGTTCGTGCCCCGGTCCGGGAAGATCCCATATGCCGCGGAGCGGCTGGGGCCGTGAGCCATGGCCGCTGAGCCTGCGCGTCCGGAGCCTGTGCTCCACAACGGGAGAGGCCACAACAGTGAGAGGCCCGCGTACAGGAAAAAAAAAAAAAAAAAAAATTTTTACCTAAAGACAGGCTCAGGAACCGTGCTGGCCAAAACATATTTGAGCTTAAGGCAAAAGAAAAATTCAGTACTACTGATCCAATAAATCTTAGTTAGGCCCCTTCATAACTATTTCTCCCCTGGAGACTGTGCTCAAAGTTATTACTGTAATTAAAAATATTCGCTTAGAAACAGTTGGTTCTGTTGCACTGTTTTCCTTTCTTCACTGCTTAATCTCTCTCTCTACATTCTCTTCTCGGACTATTTTTTCTCTCCTTTTTATTTTGTTATCACTCACATTTCTTTTTGCTACTTTCTTTATACACATTAACTTTGACCCATTTACTCTTCCTCAGTTTTTGCAAGGAAAATGATCAAAGAGCTCTTTCATTTATAATAACTGAGTGGTTTCCTATCAGCCAATACTAAGTCTCAGGCAAAATGCCTTTCGTCGATGGTGGTATATGTCCTCTTGGCTTGAAGCCACCATGGTGACCTCTTTAACGATTCTCATGGTTCCCTGGGGTATGGAAGTCCAATCTGGGAAACTCTGAGCTACATAAAAGCTGATAAACCACAATAAGGTCTGAGGATTTCCCTTTATTCTATCGGTGGCAATCGTAGAGTGAGTGTTCATGAATGCAGGGGGCCACTCCTCCGTGATTCCTGACAGTTTCCAGCACATTCTTTAGAGAGGAGGTTTGAGAACCAAAAGTTTGAAGTAAGCTCCACGTGGCTGTGTTGGACCATTAATTTGGCAGCATCTGGCATTTATAATCTGAGCAAAAGCTCCCTTCCTCTTTCTTAGTCTTTATCCCAGATGAGAGCATGGCTCAGGACCAAGAAAGTTTTCAGTTTTTCTTCCCAGGAAAGCTAAGCCAGATGCACAGAATGCCACAGGGAGGCGACCATGGGAAGAGGGGTCAGAGTTGTCATATATTCCATGCAGTAGCTAGAGCACCACGGGGACACAACCTTTGATGAACATTTTAAATGCAGGCAATTCCAGGGATACCAATTAAACCTAGCCCTGTGAGTTTATAGCAGATTATCAGACAGAATCATGATTTGGGGATATTTTTGCTATTTCCCAGTGTTTAAAAAATGCTTTAGCTCCTCTGTTGCCCAAGAGTATATATAAGTGATAGTTCCTTTAGTCCAGAAGTTTAAGCTCTACAACAATAAAATAAACATGTCACATATTTATGCACATATTATCCAAACACACACCAAGTACTTTTTGTGGTTGGTTTGAAGTTTTGATTCTGGGTTTCTGTATTTATTTATTTTTCTTTTAAGAAACAATGTGAATATCCTGTGTTAGGGTGGGAGTTGGGGGAGGTGACTTTTTCCAGATGATGGGAGAAATTGAATTTAGTTCCTCCAGGCTTGGAAAACTTCCGCCATTCAGTAGAATTAGAGATGAGCTTGAACAAGGTCAAAAAAAGGGAGGTCTCTGAGGAGATAAGGGAAGCCTTTTCAGCTGGATGAGAACAGAGGCCAATCCAAGGGAAGTAGAGAGTTGTGTTCTTAAACTTGAACTTGAGCACGCATCACAGTTGCCTGGAGGGATCCTGAAAACATGCATCACTGGGCCCCACCCTCGGAGTTTCTGATTCAGCAGGTCCAGGTGAAGCTCGAGCACTTGCAGTTTTAACAAGATCCCAGGTGATGTTGTTGCTGCTGGTCCAGGGACCACACTTTGAGAACGACTAGTATTGAGTAAAAGTTTACCTTAACTGGATCATAGACTCCACTGGGAATCTGAAGAAAGCTGTTAGAGTCCCCCTGGAAAACTGCACAAACAAAAATGTGAAATTTTGGGTCTAGTTTCAGGATTCAGTGATCCAGATTAAGGATACCCCTTAGGTATTGTTGACTGAAAAAAAATGCACGACCTAAAAGTTGAGAGTCATGTTTTACTTGGCAGACAAAACTCAGGACTTAAGCCTGGGACACAGCATCTCAGGTAATTCTGAGAGACTGTTCCGAAGAGGCAAGGGGGGAGCCAGGATATATAAGAGTTTTTGCAGCAAAAGACCAAGTAGTTGGAATCAAAAGATTACTGTCGATTAAAGAAAACCAGATATATCAAGTTAGGGAATTTAGTGCTTTTCTTTTTATGGGAAGATGCAAAACTTGGGCTCACTGCCATCATTCCTTTGATATGCACCTCACCTATCTGGGGCCAGTATCCTATGTTCTTTCATCCTGAGTTCCCTCAGGGCTCATCATCTGGGCAGCTGTAATGTGATGGCTTGATGGCTGCAACAGCCTTTGTTTACTGATGTGGCAGGTGACATTTTGTATTCACAGTATTGCTCCATTTGAGATGGCCCACACTATCCCCAACTCCATGATTCTTCAATTAGGGATTTCATTCATCCATTCCACCAAACCTTGCAAGATGTGATGTGATGCTGACTTTAGGGATGACTTAATTAAAGCCTCTGGATTTAACTAACATTCTTAAAGACAGAAAGGGTTCTGTAGAAAAAAAATCATTTCCAAAACCCCAATATTTAAGACTCTGTGTAAATGTTTTTACGAAGTTTGTTCTGGTGCCCTGAAGGTACTCAATTCATTTTTTAAATAATTTGAATAAAACTATAACCCTTCTCTAAAGAAAGTTGACCTTGAAAGGATGAAGAAAAACTGCAGCATTTATGAAAAATGTTGAGTATGTGCATTGTTAGAGTTGAGTGCCAGTTTCAAATAATTACTGAAGGAAGAGAGATTTCCAGTAAGTAAGATAAAGGAAAGATAATTCTGAATTTTGTCAACCACAGATCATGGTGCAAGGAGAGAGAGCACAGCAAACTGCAAAAAGACATGTGTTTTTTGGTCAGAAGACTTAATCTTGGATCGAGGCACTGACATTTACTAGTTCTGTAATCCTGCAAAAGCTATTCCCTTCTGGAACCTCAGCTTCCTTTTCTGTAAAATAAGTGTATTATCTATCTCACAGGTTTTTGTGAAGCTAAGATATACTTGGTAACTTGCCTAGCATAGAGGAGCCTCAATAAATATCCTACGGGGTGTAAATTTTCCCACACTCAGTGTTATACCGTTTGATCCTTTTAGGTGGTACTTTGCCCATACTTGGGTGGTTTCCTCACTTGCATGCATTCATCAGAATTCTACTGAATTCTCAAAGGGGACTCTGCAGATCTCTGGAGTTCTCTCTCCATGCAGCTGTCCTCTCTCTGGTATTTGGTCCTGAACCCAGGCCACTTTTGTCTCTCAGGACTTTCTTACATCTCAACTTGGGGAGTCTCCTGGGCTCTGCTTGAGTCCCCCCTCTATTTCTCCAGCTAGAAATTCTCTCAAAGCAGTAAGCTGGGCCAGTTGTAGGGCTCTCCTCTCAGGGATCACTTTCCTTCAATGCCTGGTGTTCAGTGTTTTGAAACCATTGTTTCATATATTTTGTCCATTTTTTGGTCCATTGTTTCAGGCAGTAGAGTGTCTTGTCTCTGTTACTCCATCTTGGCTGGAAGTAAGGATTCATTATTTTTTTTAATTTGTTTTTCCTTCTTTCTTTTGAAATCTTTCATATAAACCTAAGAGCATTTAAAATACATATGTACATTTTTAATAATAAAACACCCTTTCACATGTCAACCAAGTTATAAATTAGAACATTAAGAGCATATTAGAATTTTTCTTTAGGCCTCTCCCCAATTCTGTTCCCTTCTTTTCTCCCCAAAGAAAAAAATTCCTCTGAATTTTATGTCTATTATTCACTTTTTAAAAAATATCTTTGCCACCCATGTGTGCATGCTTAAATAATATTTTTTAGTCTTGCCTGTTTTTGTATTTTCTATCAATGAAACCATAGTGTATGTATACTTCTATGACTTGCTTCTTTTATTCTACATTATAATTTTGCTATTCACTCGTGTAGATGTAGTTCCTTCATTTTCATTGGTTGTATTCATGTTTTATTTACCGATCTGTGGTTTATATACTTTTGGGTTATTTTAAGTTTGGAGCTAGTGAGAACAATCTGCTTTGATTATTCTTATATTTGTACCCAGGTGCTCAGGAACATGAGTAGATCGAGGATATATATGTTGGAGAGTAATTACTGAAATTGCAGTGTATGTACAAGTTTAATAGTGATGAAACATTGTTTTCCAAAGCAGTCATTCCCATTTGTACCCCCAACAAAGTATATAAGAATTCTCACTGATTCACTTCTACACTTTATATTGCCACAGTTCTTAAATTTTGCAAAACAGGTGGGTGTTTAATGGTATCTTATTATGATTTTCATTTTCATTTCTCTAATTACTAATGAAGTTGATTTTTTTTTTGCGGTACGCGGGCCTCCCACTGTTGTGGCCTCTCCCGTTGCAGAGCACAGGCTCAGCGGCCATGGCTCACGGGCCCAGCCGCTCCGCGGCATGTGGGATCTTCCCGGACCGGGGCACGAACCCGTATCCCCTGCATCGGCAGGCGGACTCTCAACCACTGCGCCACCAGGGAAGCCCGAAGTTAATTACTTATAATGTTTTCGTCATTTGAGTTTCTTCTTTAGTAATATCTATCATCTATCTATCTACCTATCTATCTTTGCTCAGCTTTATCTTGTTTTTTTCTCATTTTATTTATCAATTCAGTAGTGTTCTTAGTATATTCTGAATGCTAGTCTTTTGTGCTAATGTGTGTTGCAAATACCTCTTTACAGTTTGCTTTTTTTACTCCCTTTCATGATAGCGTTTGAGGAATTCTTGATTTCAATGTAACTGGATTTATTAACTTTTCCTTTAAAATTGTCCATTAAAGAAAATCTTTTAAAAAATCCTTTAATACCCTCAAGGTCACAGAGATATTCTCCTTTGTGATATTCTTAAAGCTTTATTTTTTGCCTTTCACATTTAGATCTGTTCTCCACTTGAAACTGGTTCAGTAGTACATTGAACTGCACGACCACTCTGCGCTAAACTGCAATAGTGACTCTATCATTTATCAAATGATTGTCTGTGTCTCCATTCTCTTCCACAGTTTGTCTATTCCTGTGCCCAAACCACATTGTCTTAATTACAGTAACTTTACAGTAAACTTGATAATTGGTAGGGCAATTCCCTACCTTCTTCTTTCTCAAGAATTGACACCTTCACAATAATAAGTCCTCTAATCCAGGAATATGATGTACATGTCAATTTATTTAGGCCATCTTTAATATGTAGTAAAATGTTTATGGCTTTCTCCATAAAAGTTTTCCACATCTTCTGTTAGATTTATCTTAGGTACATTTTCAAAATATTACTGGAAATGACATTTCTAAAAGTTCATTTTATCTATTTGTTGCAGGTTTATGAAAATGCAACTCATTTTTGTATGTTAACTGTATATTCAGCTGCACTGCGAAGCTCTCGTTAATTTTAATTATTTAGCCATAGATTCTTTTGCATTTTCTGTGTGTACATCCATGCCATCTGTAATAATGATAGTTTTGTTTCTCCCTTTGAAACTCTATGCTTTTACTTTTCCTCTTGAATTACTGCACTGACTAGAATTTTCAGCATAATATTGAACACAAGTGGTGATAATGAGCATCCTTATCTCAATTCCCAATCTGAAAGAAAATATTTACAACATTTCACTGTTAAATATATTAACCAAAGAATTTTTGGAGACCTTGTTTCTTCATTACTTTGACTATTATTTCACTGTCATCTGGCTGTTTTTAAAAAATAAATTTATTTACTTATTTTTATTTCTGGCTGTGTTGGGTCTTTGTTGCCATGCGTGGGCTTTTCTTTAGTTGTGGCGAGCAGGGGCTACTCTCCGTTGCGGTGCGCAGGCTTCTCGTTGCGGTGGCTTCTCTTGCTGCAGAGCACAAGCGTGGGCTTCAGTAGTTGTGGCACTTGGGCTCAGTAGTCATGGCTCGCGGGCTCCAGAGCGCAGGCTTAGTAGTTGTGGCGCTCGGGCTTGGCTGCTCCACGGCATGTGGGATCTTCCTGGAGCAGGGCTCAAACCCGTATCTGTATTGGCAGGCGGATTCTTAACCACTGCGCCACCAGGGAAGCCCCTGGCATTTTTTTTGAAAGATGAACAGTTATGTGTCTGTCTAATTTTTCAGTCCTCTGACCACTATTAAAATCCTCTCTGACTTTAGTCTTTTGCAGTTTTACTATGAAACATCGGGTTGTAGATTTCTTTTGATTTATGCTGCTTGGATTTGTAAGACTTCTTGAATCTCTGAGTGCTGTATTTTAAGAAAATTTTAACTGTTCTGTCATCAAATATTTTCTCTGCCAAATTCTCTCTCTTATCTCTTTCTGGAAATCAACTTAGATTTATGTTAGTCTTTCTCACTCTATTCTTATAACTTCTCATAAATTCACTTTCACAGTTATCCTGTTTTCTTATGATGACTCCTGAATAGTTTTTCCAATCTATTCCTGTTCACTAATTCTCTTTTTGATTATATGTTAAAATCTATCCATTTTGTTTCCTAAAGAATATTTTATTCTTGGAACTTCCCTGGTGGTCCAGTGGTTGAGACATAGCCTTCCAATGCAGGCAGTGCGGGTTGGATCCCTGGCTGGGGAGCTGGGATCCCACATGCCTCATGGCCAAAAAATAAAACAGAAGCAATATTGTAACAAATTCAATAAAGACTTTAAAAATGGTCCACATCAAAAAAAGATCTTAAAAAAATATTATATTCTTAATTTTTAGAAGGCCTATTTGTTCACTTTGAAATATGTTTATTCCTCTTAAAGAGTTTCTTTTTCCATGCACATATTTTCATAGTTGCCTTGCGTTTTTTTTTTATTTGAAGAAATAGACAGCCTACAGTTGGATCTTGCTGCTTGTTCAGTCTGTCAATCTCTGACTTCTGTGTTGTTTAGATTATTTATATTTAATGTAGCTAGTAGTATGATTGAATTTAAATCTAACATCTTGCTACTATTTTCCATCAGTTCCTTGTTCTCTTTCCCCTCTTTTACCACCTTCTTTTGGATTGTGTCACATATTTCTGATTTCATTTTATTACTACCATTTGTGTTATTAGTTGCATCTCTTTAATTTTTTTAGTGGTTGCTCTAGGCTTTACAATATCCATCTTTAACTTATCGCAGTTTACCTTCAAGTAAGATTATATTACTTCCTGTATAGTGTAATAATCTTACAGTGCTATGCTTCAAAAAAGTTTTTTCTTTTAGAATCAATTAAAAAAAAATTTTTTTATTGGAGTACAGTTGGTTTACAATGTTGTGTTAGTTTCAGGTGTACAGAAAAGTGATTCGGTTATATACATATATATATATTTTTTTTCATTCTTTTTCAGATTCTTTTCTCATATAGGTTATCACAGAATATTGAGTAGAGTTCCCTGTTCTATACAGTAGGTCCTTGTTGGTTATCTGTCTTATATATAGTGGTGTGTGTATGTTAATACCAAGCTCCTGATTTATCCCTCCCCTCCACATTTCCCCTTTGGTAACTATAAGTTTGTTTTCGATATCTGTAAGTCTGTTTCTGGTTTGTAAATAAGTTCATTTGTATCATTTTTAAAAAAAAATTAGATTTCACATATGAGTGGTATCATAAGGCATTTGTCTTTCTCTGACTTACTTCACTTAGTATGATAATCTCCAGGTACATCCATGTTGCTGCAAAAGGCATTATTTCATTCTTATACTTCAGATTCTTTCCTCCCACTTTTGGTAGGATGTTGGTCATACATTTTAATTCTACATGTTATAAAATGCACAATACATTATCATTTTTGCTTTAGATAGTCAGGTTTTTTTCTTTTTTAAAAAGAGCTTACAAATAAGATAAAGTCTCTTTATATTGACCATGTAAAAATTTTTTTGGTGCTTTTTATTGATTTGTGTAGGTTTAAAAACTACCACCTAATATCATATATCTTCTTCCTGAAGAATGTTCTTTAACATTTCTTGTGGTTCAGTTCTGCTGGCAGTGAATTATCTCAGCTTTTATTGTCTGAAAGAAGTCTCTATTTTTCTTTCATTTTTGAAATATATTTTCACTGGGTATAAAATTCTGGGTTGACAGGTTGTTTTCTTTTAGTACTTTAAAGACATTGCTTCATTGTTCTGGCTTTGTGTAGTTTCTGATAGTCTGCTATAATTCTTATTTTTGTTCTTCTTTATGTAATGTTTCCTTTTTTCCCTTCTTGCCTTCAGTGTTTTCTTGCTTTTCGGTTTTCAGCAGTTTGTTTATGATATGTCTAAGTGTGTGTGTGGTGTTGGTATTTATCCCGCTTGGGATTCTTGGAGGTTAGCTATCATCATCATTGTTATTATTATCATCATTACTCTGTTCTCTTCCTTCTTCTTTTTTATTTTTTTTGGCCACATCATGTGGCTTGTGGGAGCTTAGTTCCCCAACCAGGGATGAAACCTGTGCCCCCTGTGGTGGAAGCATGCAGTCCTAACCACTGGACCACCGGAGAATTCCTTTTCTCTTCCTTCTGAGACTAGTTACATATATGTTAGACTGATTCTGTCCCACAGCCCTTGGATGCTCTATTATATTTTTTTCACTCTTTTTTTTCTATTTGTGTTTCAGTTTGTATAATTTCTGTTGGCCTATCTTTATGTTTGCTAAATCTTTCTTTAGTTGTATTGATTCTGCTAACAAGTCAATCAAAAGATTTTTTCATCTCTATTACTTTTTAAAATTTCTAGCATTTCCACTGGACTCTATATTTTCTACTTCTCTGCTAAAATTCCCCCATATATTCATGCATGTTATAGACCTTTTCCACTCAGTCCTTTAACATATTAATTCTAGTTATTTTGACATCCCTGACTAAGGGCTCCAACATCTGGGTCATCTCTGAGTCTGCTTCTGTTGATTCCCTAATCTCTTGACAATGGGTAGGTTCTTGTCTTTCTGTGTGACTTAAATATTTGATTGAATGTCAGACATTATGTATTGAAGAACTGTAGACACTGAGACATGTATAGTCCTTATGTCTGGAAATAGGCATGCTGCTTTGTCAGTCAGGCCATTAGTGTGGGGCACTGGGTCCATCTAGTCACAGGTTGAACTAAACTTGGATTTTGTTGTTGTTATCTTCAGTGCGATACGAGATTGAAATTCAACCAGCAGTGGGTTATGGTTACCTTGTGCTTAGCATATGACCTGGCAGTGTTCCTGCTCTACCCATAGCTTCCAGTAGTCCCTTAACATTTGCACTGAAGAGGAAGTCTCTTTTCTTTCAGTGGAAGACTGTTGTTGATAGTTACTAATGGTAGGCTCCTGTTAGTAGTGGTGGGGACAAAGGGGGTTATCAGTTATCCTGATCCAGCCGTAGTCTTAGGCAAGCCTGTGACCCTGGAACTCAGAGGGTGGAACTTTCTCTGCAATTCTGCCCATATTCCCCCATGGTAGCCAAACTCTGCATTGTATTTATGGTGGTCTTACCCCTTCTCCAGTGGTAGCAGACCTCTAATTGATATCAGTACAGGAATCTGAGCCTAAGAGGTATTCCTGAGCTTTCCCCAGACGCAGAGGGCTTTTATTTCTACCCTTCCTTCAAGCAGTAGATCTTTCATAATGTTTTGCTGCCCCTAGCAAGTGGTAAAAAGCTTTTGCTCCAAAGAAAGAAGGATCTAGGGAAGCAGGCAGTCTTTTATGCATTTTTCCTCCCGCATCAGTCAATTACCATTGCACATCAGCAGGGACTTTCTCGAGTCTTCTGCCCTATGCTTAGTTTTGACCTAGTAGAAGCCTGCAGAAAAGAACTTGCAAGTGAGTGCAGATTCTCTTTGTGTCAGGGACTCCCAGTTATTCTAAACTGATTCATCAGCCTGTACTGATTCTAAGAATTTATTAAGCAATATTAGCTGATTTCTTCTTATCCACCTTTATGGCAATGACCTCTTCTACTCATGCCCTCTCAAAGGCAAAAGTCCCACTTCTCTGCAGAGGGGATTGTCACTCTGTGGAATTCAGTGTACTTGGTTGTCCTGTGACCTCATCTCTCTGGTGAGTTCTAGAAAAGTTATAATTTTACTGATTATACAATTTTTTCTTGTTGTTAGAATGGGAGCAACCTTGTCTAGCAGCTTTTTACATCCTAAGCACAAGCAGAACCCTCTCACCTTTCTTTTTTTTTTTTTTTTGAGTTTTAGCTCCTTCTGTTTATTTTTTACTTTAGTTTATTTTTTGTTTTAAAAAACAGCTTTATTGAGATATATTTCACATACCATAAAATTCATCCATTTAAATTATACAGTTCATTAGTTTCTAGTATATTCACAGATTTGTGCAACCATCACCAAAATCAATTTTATAACATTTCATCGTCCCAGAAAGAAACCCTGGACCACTTAGCAGCCACTCACCATTTCCGCCAGCCCCTAGCAACCACTAACCTACTTTCTATCAATGGATTTGCCTGTTCTGGACATTTCACATAAATAAAACCATACAGTACGTGGCTGTCTGTGGCTGGCTTCTTTCACTTAGCATAATGTTTTCAAGGTTCATTCATGATGTAGCATGTATCAGTACTTCATTCCTTTCTAATAATATATTGTCCTTGGATAGAGGACATATCAGATATTAAACTGATAAGAACAGATACTACTTTTGATCTTAGCCACCCATTTTTGGTTCTTGCTGAATCAGTTATTACTGTAGTGATTGTAAAAATGGGGATTTTCTACTTACATCATGCCTTTGCATTTATTAGTTGGCACTTCTTTTTCTGTAGAGTATAACTCCTCCTCCACTTGGGCTTTGTAAAGAATTTTTTCAGTGTCAGTATGACCTTCATGGATCCTTTTTCTTCAACGTGTAATATACACTTCATTCAGTATTCATTCTGATGAATGCATGGCCTAGAATACTGCCAGTGGTTGCCCCTTCATGCAGACTCCTACAACCTTTTGACATGCCCTCATTAGTTTGGAGCATCATCATACTTTCTGGCATTTCCTTACTTTTCTATAACAAGGTGTCCCAGGCTCATGGAAGTCCTATTTAGGGTCTTCTGTCTCTGCTCATTACACAGTGCCCATTCCTAGGTTCAGATCTTTCCCAATTTCTTCCCTCATCTTCTCTCCTTGCTTTGTCTAGTTTCCCTTGATTCTCCCATTTACTTCATCCATTGTGCTGACATAGTGGTCTTTTATATATATTATAGGCAATCAGAATGCATCATTTATGCCTTAAAAGTTTGGTCCAAGCTCTACTCTGCTTCTATCTTGCCTCCTACAGTCCATTCTTCTAAAAGCAGCAAGAACAATCTTTTAAAAACATAAATAAGGTATTAGTGACTTTTCTGCTTAAAATCCTCCAGTGACATCCAACTGCACATAGAATAAAAATAAAACTTCTTCCTATGGCTACTAAATACTTCTCCGATCTTAACCTCCTACCACTGTCTTGCTTGCTCCCATGCTTTAGCCTTTGTCCATCAACACACTAAGTTTACTGTTACTTCGGACCCCTAGCTCTCAGATTGTCTCTCTCTGGGGTGCTGGTCCTTTTATCGTAGCATCCTCATCATTTCAAGACTTAGGTTGAAGGCCTTTCCTGTTCAACCATCCAAATAAACCTTGTCTGTCTTATTTACTGCCATGCCCACACGCCCCCCCCACCCCCGCCTTGAATGGAACTCATTATAGTTGGTAAATAAGTATTCGTTGAATCAATCAACAAGTGAATGAATGAATAAATCTTATTCAGCACATCAGAATATCAGGTGTGATATGTATGGATTGAGGAAGTTTTTGGGGTTTATTTTGTTTTGCTCAATGCTCAGGTATTATCAGTACTGTTGTTTTATTATTATTATTTTGTGTGTATGCAAGAATGGAGGGATCAGGGTTACTTCCAGGTTCAAATCCATTTTGAAAACCTTAGGGTTCTGGAAGGCTGTTTTTCAATAGTTAAAGTTTCACTGTTTTTTGTAGATGAAGTTAATTATATTTATGAAGAGTCTGGAGGCTATAAACAAGATGAGAGCTCACTCTGAAAGTACCTGGTGAGAGCTTACTCTCTTGTCAGCCATGGGCTTTGAAAGACAGACGGAATGGGAGATACGGTGATAGAAAGGGGCCTTGCCGTGTGGTGCTCATGACTCAAAGGCTACTCTTTCTGCTTGTGAGACCAGTTTTGAAGAGAGGACTGTGTTACTTAATGATACTACTCATACCTCTGAAATGTTTAGAAACATGTCTCTGTTTTAGTTATACTTAACATCGTCCATTTTCTGTGAAACAGGCTCATAGCAGAGAGTTCCCCTGAAATAACACACTACAGGTCCCAAGAAAAATAATCTGTGAGTTGTTCCTGCATAATTTAATTCAAATCAATACTAAATAGAATTAAGGACTTCCCTGGTGGTCCAGTGGTTAAGACTCCACACTCCCAATGCAGGGGGCCCAGGTTCGATCCCTGGTCAGGGAACTAGATCCCACGTGTGTGCCGAAACTAAGAGTTCACATGCTGCAACTAAGACCTGGTGCAACCAAATAAATAAATTAAAAAAATAATAATAAATAGAATTAAGAATGCTGCATTTTTCAGATGAAAAAAATGTATAATGAAGCCTAGAACTCATATGGTGGTGGATACATATGACGGCTAATGAAATAGGAGTCAGATTCTCTTTTGTCTTTTGTCTCCAAATTCAGTCATTTCCTATCATATGGACAAATATTATCTGAGCTTTTAAGGTTTTTTTGGATGTGTAGCTGCCCCTAGAATTTTGTTTGGCATATCATTTTTTTTCATAGCCTTCCAGTTTCTTAACTATTGATAAGTCTAGAAATAATGCTTAAAGCTTTTATTACTTCCTCAAATTACAGTGATAAGTAAGAAAAAGAAGTAATTAAAATTTAAAATTCTTTCTGAATTAAAAAAAAATGACCGCTATGCAAAATGTCATCACTCTACAGTGTCAATATTTCTGACTCTTCTTACTAATGAGATAATTAAGAAAGAACTAGTTACCTGAAAATAAAAAAATTTAAAAACAGTAAAAGTAATTGTCAAATAAAGCTAGCAAAGGCAAAATATAATATAGATGTGTGTGTATATATGCATATATATATGTATACTATATACATATGTAAATATATAAATACATATGTCTATATATGTTTTCTCCAAATCCTGTATTCATGACAGAATGCTATTAATCTTGTGGCAAATTGCTCATGGGAATTATTTTAAGAGCCAATTCCTACTCTATTTCCCTAAGTGTCTGAAAAGCCAGAAAGGTTGACTCAGCCAGGGCTGGATGCAAGCATCATCAACCCATCAAATTCACTATCTAAAATAGTCTGGACAAGTTAAGTAATTTTGGCCTGAGTGCTAATGAGCTAGAGCATCCTCTGCTTGGACCACTCCCTGGTGTTAGGCTCGACGTTTAGAGTGGTCAGAAGTCACAATGTCCTGCTTCTATGTGATGACAGCCCTGGTGGTCTGCCCTCATGGAGGTCTGAGCCTCGGGTGTCTTTCTAGCAGTGAAGAGGTTTCTCCCCAGTTCCTCATATTCCTAGGTCGACCCCCTTGGGATATATGCTGTGTATTTGGGAGGCATAGCTAGTGGTCAGGGAGATGTTTTGTTCCTTGCAAACCTACCTGGCCTAATACTGGACACAGAAATGGTAATTTAAAAATATAACCTTAGAGATCTAAATCAAATGTGGGTTCCCCCAAAGCACCTCTCTTTCTCCTCAGAGAATCTAACATAATGAAATAAAATTGTCTACACCAGATCTGCAACTTCACCGTTTTATTTTCCTTCTTCTCTGACTTTATTTTTTAATTTTGTTTTATTTTTTAAATTTATTTTTGGCTGTGTTGGGTCTTCGTTGCTGTGCATGGGCTTTCTCTAGTTGCAGCGAGTGGGGGCTACTTTTCGTTGTGGTGCGTGGGCTTCTCATTGCGGTGGCTTCTCCTGCTGCGGAGCACGGGCTCTAGGCGGGCAGGCTCAGTAGTTGTGGCATGTGGGCTTCAGTAGTTGTGTCTCGCAGGCTCTAGAGGGCAGGCTCAGTAGTTGTGGGGAAGGGGCCTAGTTGCTCCAAGGCATGTGGGATCTTCCCGGACCAGGGCTCGAACCTGTGTCCCCTGCACTGGCAGGTGGATTCTAAACCACTGCACCACCAGGGAAGTCCCTTCTCCAATTTTCTATTTTAAGAATTTTCAATCCCATAGAAAAGTTGAAACAATAGGACAGCAAACACTTAGTTACCCTCTCTCTAGATTCAAACATTGATACATTTTGCCACGCTGGACCATTTGAAAGTAAGTTTCAGACATCATGACCACAATTCTTCAACATGCACCTCCTGAGAACCATGGACATTCTTCCATTATATCATTATCATGCCTAAGACAATTAACAGTAGCTCCATAATATAATCTAATATCTAGTTCATTTTCAAATTTCCTCAGTTGCCAGCCCAAATGGCTTTTTTTTTTTTTTTTTGCGGTACGCGGGCCTCTCACTGTTGTGGCCTCTCCCGTTGCGGAGCACAGGCTCCGGACGCGCAGGCTCAGCGGCCATGGCTCACGGGCCCAGCCGCTCCGCGGCATGTGGGATCTTCCCGGACCGGGGCACGAACCCGTGTCCCCTGCATCGGCAGGCGGACTCTCAGCCACTGCGCCACCAGGGAAGCCCCGTCCAAATGGCTTTTATAGCTGTTTTTTTTTTGTGTGTGTGTGTGGTACGCGGGCCTTTCACTGTTGTGGCCTCTCCCGTTGTGGAGCACAGGCTCCGGACGCGCAGGCCCAGCGGCCATGGCTCACAGGCCCAGCCGCTCCGCGGCATGTGGGATCCTCCCGGACCGGGGCACGAACCCGCGTCCCCTGCATCGGCAGGCGGACTCTCAATCACTGCGCCACCAGGGAAGCCCATTATAGCTGTTTTTTAAAGTATCCAACAAGTTTTATGAATTGAAATTGGTGGTTAGTCTTCAGTCTTTCAAAATTTAGACCAGTACCCTCCCTAAATCCTTTATTACTCATAACATTTATTTTTATAATGGTGCAAAACTGTATCTTTCTGGCAAAAAGATCTGCAGTACCTACATTACTTTTTTAAAGAAATTCATGTTTACTCAAATATATATTTACTATACCTTTTAAATCATATTTGTCTTTGTTTATACTATGTTATTTTATATTCTCATAAGTAGCTTTATAATAGCCTTTAGTTGTTTTACGCTAATGTATTCTTCCCCTATTTCATGACTCATTTAAAACCTTATTTTTCAGGTATTCTCATGTATAGTTGCAGGTAGTATATATTGAAGTCATCTTTTTGGAGGGCAATTTTGAAAGCATCTATCAACATTTAAAATATACATATATAGGGCTTCCCTGGAGGCGCAGTGGTTTTGTTTAAAATGTTTTATATATGCATATATATTTTGCATGTTTAATGGGTACATAGATATGCATTTATGTATGTTATATACATTTGTATATGTATGGGAAAATGACTTGAAGGTAAAAGTAATAGTAAAAGTAATTGTGTATACTTCAGATTAAGTTTTCTTTAAGAAACTTAAAATTTGTTGTTTTAGCTGTGGGTTTTGAGAGATGGGAAAAGGAAAATTCTTCTATTTTTACTTTGTAAACTTCTTAATATGTTATATTTTGCAACGAGGGTGTATTGCTTTTATAACGAAAAATATAACAAAGGTTTTAAACTTTCATCATATCAAAATAAATTATATCATATGTCAAAATAATTTTCAGAGAATTTAGAGATAAATGTAAAAATCCAAATCTTTAAAAAAAAATAGAGACTTTTTATAAATTTTATACTTCCATGTGTAAACCACTAGCACCTCTAAATAAAAACTCTGTGCTTATTTATATAGTTTTCAATGTTTGGTTAAGAAGTTTTTCTAATGCAAATTAAGCAATAGTTAGTTTTTAAAAGAATTTCAAAAACAATATGAAAAAGTGCTGATGACTCGTATCATAAGAACATCTTTGCTAATGTTTTAAAAAGTCGAGAAGAAGGAAAGGAGGTTCTTGGCAGATTGTTTTCCATTAGAACATCATAAAGCTGGAAAGGTGTAGAAGAGAGTCACTGTCAGGGAGACTGGGGCTAGGGGGAAAGGCAGAAGGAAGTATTTGGAATGCAGGTTATTGTGCTACCAAGTAGTTTCTTCCTTTTTCTGTCTGGCCACATGCAAGAGCCTCAAGGGAGACATGAATAGAATAGCAGTTAAAAGGAACATCTGGTAGACCAGCCACCTTCTCAGGCCTGCCAGCCTGTATCACAGGGTAAAGGAAAGAGGCCATGGTCGGGAGGAAAGTGCTGTGGCTTTTGCCACCACCCTGACACTGAAAAGCCCTGAGAGGGCCTAACGTGGAAAGAAAACTCAAGGTCAGTTAGGGAGAAACAAACCTGGAAAAGGTAATTAGATTTCAGCGAAGCAGTTATTAACAAGGAAGGAAAACTGAGAAAAGATCTTGGTTGCCCGCATTCTTTAACTGTTATGATGATTTTGCTTTCAATATAAATTTGGCATTTGGAAAAAACAGTTCATCTTTATCCCTAGATTTTTTTTTTCCTAAATGAAGAGCTCTATTTTGTTACGGTGATGGTTTTTAGAAACATAATTGAGAGGAAGAATATACTAAGATCTTCATCCCAGTAACCACACCTGTGAATGGCCTCATCTTGAAAACCATGAGATCACAGTCCAATCTTAATTCCTATTACAGATGATCTGGCTTAGGGTGGGCCAAAGACATTCCCTCTGATTTCTAATTTCCTCTTAAACTGTACCAGGCTGATTGAATGAAGTAGCCAACACCCAAACTGTTCTGATCACACCTATATTTTGGGCAAAGCAATCCAAAGATGTGTAGATTACCCTCCCATCCTATTTCTTCCACTTCTCCTGGGCCCCATGTACACACATAATCAGGACTCTTCCTGCAATCAGGCAGCAGGAGATGGAGTGGTGAGGGGAGGCTCTGAATCAACAGGCAGTAGAGCTGCGCCCAGTCTGGTTGCTATTTGCAGGAGGGACAAGAAGCAGAGTTAATTCTAGGCAAAGATTGCCATGTGCACAGCCTGGTGTGTCTAAGTCAGCCTGCAACTTGCTTGGCTCCCACTGTATGTGTTCTCTGTGTGTTTTGTGTGTGTGTGTGTGTGTGTGTGTGTGTGTGTACAGTTACTAAAGGTCTCAAGAAATTACAGAGTACCAATCATTTACAAATAGAGATTGTATAGGTAGACTTGGTTTTATCACTGCCTCTTTTACTTTCTAAAGTTTGGACCAGCCTTCCTTAGGTCTGCCCTCTGTTAGTTTGTTGCAGTTTCCCAAAGGTTGGCTGCAACTGAGCAGACTGTCCAGTTCAAACTGTAGGAATCCCTTGTGCTCTCTAGGCCACTCAGTCTCCAGCTGACCTCTGACCTAGACTATGCATTCTGTCCCAAAGTGGTACACCCTGCCCCCTCTGCCTGAGAGTATGGTGCTAACTCTTAGGTTATGTTCAAAATTCACATGTTGTATTCTTCACCTTTTTTTCAGTCAGTCTTTGTTTTCCTGAACACTTGAGCAGCTTTTTGTACTGCAGTGCAGCTTGGTTAAAGAAAGGTGTCATTCTTTAGCTTTATTCCCTCCTGGTCTGGCTGACAGGAATGGTAGAAGATTAATTCCTGCTTCTTCTTGTAAACCAGCACTTTTTTCTGTAGCTGAGGCCTCTAATCAGCATATTAAAAATACTCCCTAAATTTACATAATGTATGCATGATCCAGTTTCTCCATATCCTTGTCAGCATTTGATGTTGTCACTATTTTTTATTTTAATTGTTCTGGTAGCTATGTAGTGATAGCTCATTGTGGTTTTAATTCATGTTCCCCTAATAGCTAATGATGTTGAGCCTCTTTTCATGTGTGTATTTGCCATCTATATATCCTCTTTAGTGAAATGTCTGTTCTTGTTTTTTGTCCATTTCCTAGTTGGGTGGGTTTTTTTCCTGTTGAGTTTTGAGAATTCCTTATGTATCCTAGATACGAGTCCTTTGTTGGATATGTACTTTGCAAATATTTTTCCAACTCTATAACTTGTCTGTTCATCTTCTTCAAATGGGTTTTCACAGAACGAATTTTTAAATTTCATGAGGTCCACAGAATACTAGAGCTAATCAATTAATTTGGTAAAGTAGCAGGATACAAAATTAATGCACAGAAATCTCTTGCGTTCCTATACACTAATGATGAAACATCTGAAAGAGAAATTAAGGAAACACTCCCATTTACCATTGCAACAAAAAGAATAAAATACCTAGGAATAAACCTATCTAAGGAGACAAAAGACCTGTATGCAGAAAACTATAAGACGCTGATGAAAGAAATTAAAGACGATACAAACAGATGGGGAGATATACCATGTTCTTGGATTGGAAGAAATAACACTGTGAAAATGACTCTACTACCCAAAGCAATCTACAGATTCAATGCAATCCCTCTCAAACTACCAATGGCATTTTTCACAGAACTAGAACAAAAAATTTCACAATTTGTATGGAAACACAAAAGACCCCGAATAGCCAAAGCAATCTTGAGAGAGAAAAATGGAGCTGGAGGAAACAGGCTCCCTGACTTCAGACTATACTACAAAGCTACAGTAATCGAGACAGCATGGTACTGGCACAAAAATAGAAATATAGGTCAATGGAACAGGATAGAAAGCCCAGAGGTAAACCCATGCACATGTGGTCACCTTATCTTTGGTAAAGGAGGCAAAAATATACAATGGCGAGAAGACAGCCTCTTCAGTAAGTGGTGCTGGGAAAACTGGACAGCTACATGTAAAAGAATGAAACTAGAACACTCTCTAAGACCATATACAAAAATAAACTCAAAATGGATTAAAGACTTAAATGTAAGGCCAGACAATATAAAAGTCTTAGAGGAAAACATAGGTAGAACACTTTATGACATAAATCACAGCAAGATCCTTTTTGACCCACCTCCTAGAGAAATGGAAATAAAAACAAAAATAAACAAATGGGACCTAATGAAACTTAAAAGCTTTTGCACAGCAATGGAAACCATAAACAAGGTGAAAAGACAATGCTCAGAATGGGAGAAAATATTTGCAAATGAAGCAACTGACAAAGGATTAATCTCCGAAATATACAAGCAGCTCATGCAGCTCAATATCACAAAAACAAACAGCCCAATCCAAAAAAGGGCAGAAGACCTAAATAGACATTTCTCCAAAGAAGATATACAGATCGCCAACAAACACATGAAAGGATGCTCAACATCACTGACCATTAGAGAAATGCAAATCAAAACTACAATGAGATATCATCTCACACCAGTCAGAATGGCCATCATCAAAAAATCTACAAACAATAAATGCTGGAGAGGGTGTGGAGAAAAGGGAACCCTCTTGCACTGTTGGTGGGAATGCAAATTGATACAGCCACTATGGAGAACAGTATGGAGCTTCCTTAAAAAACTAAAAATAGAACTACCATATGACCCAGCAATCCCACTACTGGGCATATACCCTGAGAAAACCATAATTCAAGAAGAGTCATGTACCACAATGTTCACTGCAGCACTATTTACAATAGCCAGGACATGGAAGCAACCTAATTGTCCATCGACAGATGAATGGGTAAAGAAGATGTGGTACATATATACAATGGAATATTACTCAACCATAAAAAGAAATGAAATTGAGTTATTTGTAGTGAGGTGGATGGACCTAGAGTCTGTCATACAGAGTGAAGTAAGTCAGAAAGAGAAAAACAAATACTGTATGCTAACACATATATATGGAACCTAAAAAAAAAAAAAAAAAGGTTCTGATGAACCTAGAGCAGGACAGGAATAAAGATGCAGACGTAGAGAATGGACTCGAGGACACGGGGAGGGGGAAGGGTAAGATGGGACGAAGTGAGAGAGTAGCACTGACACATATATACTACCAAATGTAAAATAGCTAGTGGGAAGCAGCTGCATAGCACCGGGAAATCAGCTTAATGCTTTGTGTTGACCTAGAGGGGTGGGATAGGGAGTGTGGGAGGGAGATGCAAGAGGGAGGGGATATGGGGATATATGTATACATATAGCTGACTCACTTTGTTATACAGCAGAAATTAACACAACATTGTAAAGCAGTTATATTCCAATAAAGATGTTAAAAAAAATTTTCATGAGGTCCAGCTTACCAGTTTCTTCTATATTGGATTGTGCTTTGGGTGTCAAGTCTAAGAACTGTTGGCTTAGCCCTACATCCTGAAGATTTTCCTCTGTGCAGACTTGCATTTTTCACCAAATTTGGGACTTTTTCAGCCATTATTTCTTCAAATGCTCTTTCGGCTCTACCATCTTTCTCTGGTCCCTATGCAACTACAATAGTAAGAATGTTGATTTTTTTGTTATTGTCCCACAGGCAGTTGTCTCAATTTCACTGCTTCTGTCCTTTGTCATCTTTATTCTACTATTGAGCACATACAGTGGGTTTTTAAATTTGTATTTTTCAGTTCTATAGTTTCTATTTGTTTTTTTTTTTAAATAACTTCTGTTTCTTTGCTGGGGTTTTCTATCTTTTTTCATTTATTTCAAGAGAATTTGTTATTGATGAAGCACTTTTAGGACTGTTTTAAAGTCCTTGTCAGACCATCCCTACCTCTGATCTGTCTTGGTGTTGGCATCAGCTGACTGGCTTTTCTTATTCGAGTTGTAACTTTCTTCGTTCTTGGTATGATGGTGATTCTCAACTGTATTCTGGACACTTTGCCGATTATGTTGGCAATACTCTGGGTCCCATTTAAAGCTTTTATTGTAGCAGGCGTTCACCCTCTCCAGGTTTGGCATGCAGCTCCTGACCTACTTTTGTGGGTGTGATTCCAATGGCAGTTTAATTCCTAGAGCCTTTGTGGTGTTATGTTAGTGGGTTTGGTTTATCAGTGCCTGGGGTTCCCTGTGCTCCCTGCTGGTGCTGGCTAAGCGGGTGGAGGCTGGTCCCCAGGCCCGGGTGCTTGGGCAAGACTTGGTGAGGAGGGGTGTGGTAGGATGCCCCTGTCAATGTCCCCTGGCTGCTTCTGGGCAAAGGAGAGTTTTGGGCCCATGAGAACAAAGAGGCTTCTTGGACCAGGCAGCTTGCTGTCGCCGGGTCTTTTCTCCTATTTCTGCCCACTCACCTCAGCTTCTCTTGGCAGAAAAGATGTCTCAGGCACTGCAGGAAGGAAAGTGCGTCCCCTAGCTCAGGACTCCCAATTCATCCCCCTTGCCTGTGGAGTTGGGTTTGCCTGATGCTGTCAGAGGGTCTCCTGTTCAATATGGGAGAGGAGTGAGCCCACCTGTGCTGCCTTCCTTTCCTAGGTGGGGAGCTGGGAAACAACAGGTCTGGTGACCTTCTGTTGGGTAGATGGCTGGTGCAAGATGCCCTACCGCTGTGCCATTCCTCTCCTCCTGGGGTCCCAGACCAGCTCGCCTTCTTCTCGCCACTTCTCAGAGCTCTCCTCTGGATGCCTTGCATGCCGTTTCCAGAGTGTATAGTTGACCAGGAAATAGATGACTGTATGCCATTGGGTCCAGACGGGAGGTCCGTGTATGTGTGTTTTATGACTTCTGTTGTCTTCCTTCAAGATGCTAGGCTGGGGTATGGAGGGAAGAAGGCTGTTTGGTGCAGCAGACACACGTTAATTAAAGTAAGGGAAGAGCTACTTCTCATTGGCTTAGAATTTAATAATCCTTATAACTTTATTTCCTGAAGATTGTCCCTTCATTTGCCTCAAAACATTATTTTCTCCAAGCAACCTTTTTTTTGTCCTTGCCTAGGTTTGTACAATTGGCAGCATACTCTTTCTGCTCACAGTATCCTAGAAAACTACAGGATGTGCTGAGCAGTGAGAATTTGCCTTTCCGCCTTGTCCAACTTTACCTTTATCCAAGCTGCAGACAAAGTTTCTAGGAAGCAACAGCAACCTCAGTACTTACCAGATTTAACTGTCCCCAAACTCTGAAGTAACTACAGATCTCATAGTTATAAGATAATATACATGTTGAAAGTAGGTTGAATGCTCTGGTTGTGTGTTTCCATAGTTTCCTGCACTTCCCTTCATGCAAGAGATATCTTCTGGTCCAGTTCATCAAGCTCCTCATGAATGTTGGAGTTTATACTCGTGTTCACATAAGCAAACAATTGACTTTAGGAATATGTAGAAAGACATTCATTAAAAGGAACAATCAGGGCTACCCTGGTGGCTCAGTGGTTGGGAGTCCGCCTGCCGATGCAGGGGACACGGGTTCGTGCCCCGGTCCGGGAAGATCCCACATGCCGCGCAGCGGCTGGGCCCGTGAGCCATGGCCGCTGAGCCTGCGCGTCCGGAGCCTGTGCTCCGCAATGGGAGAGGCCACAACAGTGAGAGGACCGCGTACTGCAAAAAAAAAAAAAAAAAGGAACAATCAGCAAAGGTGGGGAGTTGGGGAGCTAGAGTTCCCTCCTCCTCACCCCAAAGCCTTGAGATGTCTTCAGAGGCCCCTTCGGTTTAGTACATGTATAGTCTGGATGCGAGGCTCACATGATTCTTCTCAATGACTAGGAACTGACATCTGAACTTACTCAGCTTCCCAAGAATTCATATTCAACCTCCAATGGAATGCTACTGAACAAACCACACTTCATTTTACCTGTGGAATACCACCCTTGGGGCATTCATGATGCAGGCATCGAAATGAACCCTCTCTGGACACCTCACGTCCAATCACAGGATGCATGGCATTTTGCTGTTATTGCTTATTCAATCATATGTCATATCCATCTAGACTCTAAGCAATGGGTGAAGAGAACTGTGCTAATTTTGCTATGCATTTTCTCTCCAGTAGCTAACACAATGCCTGACACACAGTGGGTGTTCTTATTTAATAATTAACTATTCCACTGTGGGTTCTCTACGGTGTACTCTTCTAATAGTGAGTAAACCAAGTTCCTTCTCTTACGAAGCTTACTTTCTAGTGGGAAAGATAGGCCATAAACAAACAAACTATTAGGTATAAAATAAGCTACAATGATGTATTGTACAGCACGGGGAATATAGCAAATATTTTATAAGACCCTTAGATGGAGTATAACCTTTAAAAATTGTGAATCACTATATTGTACACCTATAACATATAGTATTATACATCAACTATACTTCAATTTTAAAAAGTAAATAAATAATAAAAAAGTAAAAACATAATAATAATTAACTATTCCAGACACTGGTAGGGGTGAGAAGGAGTCCAAAATGTGGAAGAACTGGTTGTTTCCCCAAGAACTTAGAACTTTGGTGAGGAAGATTCATGGGGAAATAACTAACGGTGGTATAAGTCATTCAAATAAATGCTAGGAAGAGATTAAAATGATCAGCCCTGGTAGTCACCATCACAGGGAAGTTAATTACTAATTTATGGGATCAAGGAAGGCTTTACACAGGAAGCGGTTTTCAGCTCATCTGGAAATAATGCAGTCTGGTAGATGTAAATTCCTTCTCCAGAGCGCATCCCCCTTTTCCTGACTTCTATTCTTTTTCCTCAAAGGAGAAAATTTCACAAAGTCTTCCTGTTACTAAGGGTCTACTTCCTGCGGAAAGTCCTGAATAGCATTCAGTGATTTAAAAAGAACCTCTGTGGGATAATAGTAGATCCAGATCTGGGTGCTAAGTCTGGAGGGAAAATATTAACCAAATTTTCAACTCAAATACTATTCCAGGGCCGTTGGGAGTCACGTTGTTTTGGTTTAAGCAGTTCGGTTTTGGCTCATAAGTAATCTCAGATGGCAATAGCCTTCTAATTAGGTCTCAGTCGTGCTGACTGTAATTCATTTAAGGGTGTGAACATTTTTTTTTCTTAATTGGATTCATAGCATTACTGACTTCTCCAATGACCAAGAGAAATTGTATAAACTTTGGTAATTGGATTTTCCAACGGAAGGGCTATTAACTCTCTCAAGAAGAGAGAATATATAACAAATCCAATTCAACTCTGTTATTTTCTTATAAAAAGACTGCACATTTTCATAAAATATTTTGCTAAAATATCGCCAAATGTTTTGGGGCTGCCTCACTGATTTTTCACCAGGAACTTGATTGAAAAGGTGGGAAAGAGGCAAATCATATTGCTTTTCTTTAAATGATTTCTTCAACACAGAAAGGTTAGGTGGCTTGCTGTTTATCACACAGCACACCAGGAGCAGAGTCGCTGACTGTATCTTATATGATGTGCTTATTTTGTGGCTAGAAAAAAGATTTTAAAACCTTTGCCCCTAATAATAGGGTGTTCACTAACGACTCAGAAAATGAGGGTGTGGGACTAGGAATGAAGGAGTTAAAAATGAACATCTTGAGGACTTCCCTGGCAGTCCAGTGGTTGAGATTCTGTGCTTCAAATGCAGGGGGCACGGGTTCGAAACTAAGCCCACATGCCTTGTGCACAAACCAAAAAAAAAAAAAATGAACACCTTGAGGAAGGCAGGAGAAGGTGGAGAAGTTGGCGTTGAAGGCTGTCTGAGGAAAGCAGGATTTCTGGATGCAATCTCTAAGGCCACACGATTGGCCCTTGCCACCAAAATGGTGGGATATAAACATCGGAAGAGGCTGTGACCCTGGGGTCAGGGGTGGCCAAGAAAGAGCTGTGGCAGAGCTGACTACATGAAGTTTGGTTGGATGAATTAAACATTTCCAGGCCTTTCCTTCCTCTACGTGAAGTAGTTTATATCCCATTATCTTCAGCAAAGCTTATTGGGGTCAAAACATTTAATGTCTCTACCTCACAATTAGCTCTCATCTTCTCCCCATCGTGCTATTTGCACGGGCTTCTCCTCAAATAGATTATAGTCTCTTCAGGGGCGAGGACCAAAGCTTATAGATTGTATGCCTGCAGGGTCCTGTACAATTCCTTCTACAAGTTAGGAGGTCAGTAAATACCTTTTGATGGTATTTCATTTAACGTAGATGTAAGGGAGGTCCATCGTGTTTATCTCCAGGTCAAGACAATTCCCATTTTTTTTGAGGACTGATGTTCTCCTCTTTTGCACCTGGGAATCATCAGAGGTGGCACCAGAGCCACGCCTTCACTTTGAGATTCTCCCTGATAGGCCAAGCAGAGCCAATGAGTCTTTCTCTTAGACCTTTGGCATTTGAGAGAAGGAGGAAAAAGACATTAGAGTTTCCTGCCAATGGAAACTCATTATCAGAAGAAAGCAAGGTCCACAACTCCCTGGTCCCTGTATGAGGCACACACTCCGGCCGTTCATCAAGAGGCGTATTTTCCATTCTTATCCACCATCAAACATCACAATTTCCCTCCAGTGTCAGCTGACAATTCCTCGAGCTCATGAAAAATAAGATTACAGTCTAGCGATGATCATAAACCTATTAATGCTGTTCTATCCAATGATAATCATAAACTCAGTTCTGTCTAGTGAGACGTAGTAGGAAGTCTGCTGAGGGTCTTCTATAAAATACGTATTGCTACTTGAGAAAAAGAGAAAGAATAATAAGTTTCTCTCTGCCCTTGCCACCATCCTCACTTCCTGCTTCCTGCCTTTAAACCAAGAGCCTGGTGTTAAGGCAGCTATCTTGTGACCATGAGGCAACCAGGTACAAGAATGACTGGCACACGGAGGCTGGTAAAATGAAAGGATGGAAAGAATCTGGCTTCTTGATGACATTGTTAAGTGGCAGAACCAGCCCTGGAATATCTGGAATGTTATTTTGTCAGAGAATTAAATGTCTTTTTTTCTAAAGCCACTCAGTCAGATTTTGGTTATTTGCAATAAAATGTATCCTAAGGTTAGACCATCTGACCCAGATCTTCCTTGAATTTCATTAGATTTACTAGTATACTTCCTATAGATTCTTTTCCCCCTTTGGGTAACCAGAGTAAATTTCTATTTTGTGCAACCAAAGAAGCATTAACTTCTTATGTCGGCTTATTAACTTATTACATAGGCTTTTCACAAAATATTTGAGGTTGTTTTTTTCTTTATATCATAGGAGGAAATCAGGAAAAACGATCGTCCAAATGTAGAGAGTATTTGTTTCCTCTGCTTCCTTGAGTATTTTCCTCGGCATTTTGACTTAACTCTGGATAAAAGCAGCAGTCAACTCAAAAGCTACTGTTGGTATTATACTCTTAGCTTTGAGAAAGAATTGCAAAAGAGAGATGAGAGAGTTCGAGCATGGCTTAATCAAAGGTAGATGCTCTTGCTGGTAACCTAGGGAATGTAATTTGAACTTAGCATTTTATGTCACCTGAGGTGAGAGTAAAGTTTATATAAAAATATGTAGTGAAGAGCATTTCAAATTGGCATGTCTCCTTTTTAAAGAGATGAGATAACATTTAGTGAAAGCTGCAGAGATATTCATGTCCTTTGACCAAGTAATTCTACGCTAGAGAATTTTTCCTAAGGAAATATTTTGACAGATGTAGGACAGATGTTTCTATCTGTAATATGAAAAAAAAACCACTGAAAAAGAAAAACATTAAATATTCAACAATAAGAAGATAATGTCGTTAATTACAATATATCAACTAGAGGGCCTACAATCCAACCATTAGATACAATAATTATGTAAGCAAGGTAAGAATATAGAAGATGTTTGTCATTTTTTTTAAAGCACAATACCTAGTGATATGTAAACTGTGATTGTAATTATAGCTAAGATCTGGAATGTATATGGAAAAAAATTAAAAAATAGTTTTTGGAGTTAGGTGGAATTGAGAGTAATTTCTTCCATTTTTTTCAACGTTATTCCAATGTGTTTTATTCTTTTATTTTTTTTCAGTGTTATTCCAATGTGTTTTATCCTTCATGCCAAGCATTGTATCATGCCAAGATTATCACCTGTGCATAGAAAAAGAGTTTTCCTTCACTCCAAACCTCATGTGGACTTAAAAATTTTGCTTGTTTTATATTCTTATGCTGAATAATCTGAACGATGGAAAACTCTTGAGGAGTCTTTAGCTGAGAACTGACAGGACCACCGTCAGAAGGGACATGAATGTTCAGAAAAAGTTCTCCAATGCCTTAGCAGGATTGATGATATCTGGTCTAAGGGGTATCAGAGTGGCCTACATTCTTCCTGATCCATAATTTCTCCCTGTGGTATACTGGGTGGCTATTGACCTCTTATCCTTGGCGAGTTTCCTGAGCCTAAGAAGTTCTCTCCTAGGCCTTCTGAAGTTCATTCACGTGGCTGAGGTTTTTTTCAAGGGCATACCACATATATTGCCTGGAAAAGATCTCAATAAAATAGTTCCTACTACTAGAATTTAAGTCGTTCTTCCTACCAGAATTTAATAGGCCTTTTCTTGAAAAGAATGTAATTGGTATAATAGCAACACCTAGAAAATAGTTTCATTTGTCCTTTCTGATAGGAAGTACTGACATATAATGAGTGTGGGCAGGGCAGGGCTGGGCTGAGATGACCTGGGAGTGAACACATTAAATTCTACTTCCATATTTATTTGTGTCTCTAAAATAAGATAAGAAAACACTCCATAACAACGGCCATGTTCAGTGATAAGAATGGACCCCTGTTAGAAGGAACCATACCTTCAGCAGAGATGAATACAACCCTGGAGAGAAACCTTGGTCTTATGAGTAAGAAGTCTGGCGTCCTAGCCACAAGAAAGTAAATTGCCTTTGGGGGCTGTGAGACAGAGCAGTGTCCATATAAAAACATATGTCTGAGGTATAGTGGTTCTTGGTGTTTGGAAATGTGAGGGAGAATTTGTGATGTCAGAATAACTGGGAGATATTACTCAATTTAGTGAGCAAAGGCGAGGAATACCAATCTCCTACCGTGTTGTAGACTGTCTTGAACACTGAAGAATCGTCCTCCATAAAATTTCAATAATGCTTCTGTAGGAAAACACTAGAAATTTAAAGCTGGGAAGAATCGTGAAGTTATCATCAAAAATGGAAAGAGTAGGGGGACTATAGAAGAAAAGCATATTTCTCTGAGTGTTGAGTTTTGTTTTGATGGTAATGATTCAGTGATTCAGGAATGCATCTAGTATATTAGGAAAGGCTTTATTGGATATCCTTATATATCATTGTCCCAGGAAAAACCAGCTGCTTTGGAATTCTCCAGTTAGATGCTTTATGAAGGTGGTGACATTGAGAGATTTATTTGAGAGAGAAGCTTAAAAATCAGGTTTTGAAAATATACCTGCTGGAAATTTTACCAACCTTTATCATTTTTCTAGGTTTTATAATTTCATCTAGGCTTCTGGGATGGAAAATCTGATGACAGAGAATATTCGTCAATGAGATAAAGAAAAAATATTTTTACTTACATCTTTCATTTTGAGCCTAACTCTTAATGAAAATAATCCAATAGTTTTTTGGCCTCATATATATTTTTTCTAATCTGGGGATAGTTCAGTTTGTGCCAATATGTTTAGCCATGCAGCATGATAGACTTTTTTCTTTTTCTTTTTTTCTTTTTTGCGGTACGCAGGCCTCTCACTGTTGTGGCCTCTCCCGTTGCAGAGCACAGGCTCCGGACACGCAGGCTCAGCGGCCATGGCTCACGGGCCCAGCCGCTCCGCGGCATGTGGGATCTTCCCGGACCGGGGCACGAACCCATGTCCCCTGCATCGGCAGGCGGACTCTCAACCACTGCTGACTCTCAACCACTGCAACCACTGCGCCATGGAAGCCCCGTGATAGACTTTTAATTAAAACTATCACATGATGAGCTGATTGAGCATAGAAAGTCTCTGTAACACATTCATCTATAAGCTTCATGCAAAGGTCTTCCTGCAGTCACACAACTGCAGTTATGTTTGGTTAACCTGTAGTTTTAGGGTTTAACTAAGCCTTTTAATTTTAATATCCGTTTCCCTATGTCTGGTTATTCATTATTATAAAGGATTAATATAAGGAAAGGATTAGTCTAGTAGTGATCCTTCCTTAATTGCGTTCTATATAATGGGGAAAAGCGTAAATTGAAGCCCACCACCCGTCAAGCTGAGGACAAGTGAACACACTGAAAAGAGAAATACTATCAATTTATTTTCGGTCTTTTCTATATGCTACTAACGTATTTGAAAGTGTTTGCAACCCTAAATCTCATCTTTCTCACATTAGAGATTTTAGTTTCCCTTAAAGAAAAATGAAAATCCCCCCCACACCCACTTCCCTCTCCCTCCCTTGTGAAAAGGATTCTAGTGCTTTGTCTGGTTCTCAATGTACTTTTGTTCTCTGAGTGCTTTATCTTTACCCATCTTGAGTAATGGAACCCAGTGAAGAAGAAGTAACTTTAAAATCTTAATATGCTTTCTCACCCCTTCTCTTTTCTCCTTGAACAAATTGTGCCACGTTGATTTTAGCTGAGGTCCCGGGACAGTTACTGCTAAGTGACAGGAGAGAAGGGGTATGGATCTTGGGTTGGCCGTGGGTCATCTTCCTAGGTGGCTTTTTGGCGCCTGAACTCCCACTGCACTTACAGAAGAAAAACTCTCTAGGGACTGGAGGGAAAAAGATAAAAGAGTGTTTTTCTTAGTTTCCAGATCAAAATGGGAACCTGATACTTGGTCTTATTTTTCAGCACTCCCTAACCCAAGGAAAACGGTCAGAAGAGGGAGGGCAGGGTGTTTCTCTCCACTTAGGAGGCCATAATCCTGGTCCCAGAGGCATTCCTTCCAGAGCAGAACATTGCTCACAGCCTGGGTGGCCAGGGAAGCTTCCTCCCGGAGAGACGCAGTGAGAGCAAGGGAGTGGCCAGAGCATGAGGGCAGGTGAGCAATTTGGGCTCATTCTTCCTTATGCCACCCAGGAGGCCTCAATCGGGGGCTCCAGTTGGGAGGGCTGATGGAAACAATTTTCTGTTTTGTGTTGTTTTAAATAAGAGGAATATGATTATATTATTCCATTCTTATCTTCACTTTAGCCCTACTTCTTGAGTATGCCATTTTTCTCAACAGATGCCACTCACTTAAAAAGGGTTTGTAATGAAAGTCTCTTGAGTGGATACAAGAAAACATGCAACGCAGTCAGGAGAGTCACATTTTCCCCCTTCTGTTAAATTCTAGTAGAGGCTTATCACAAGCTGTTTCTGTTGCCTTGAATGCCCACTGCTTTCTCTGCTGTTGAGAGAAATGCCACTAAATTTTCAACCCTCCTGGGCAAAGCCTTCCCTGAAAGCATCCGCCCTTTCCTCCCTAGCTTTTATGTCCTCTCACTGCATCAAGTAACACAACCTGGTGGAAATGAAGCTTTATTAAAACATCATTCTCTAAGCAGTCCACAGGCAAGCTGCTCACCAGGCTTTGTCCCTTCTGTGACAGAACAAATAGGCAGTAAGGTCTATCTCATCCACATATCTTTCTGTGACGGTATCTAGAGGGATCCTTGAACTTGAGATTTTTAGGAAGATGACAATGACAACAGCAACAGCTCTTCGAAAGAAGAACTCAGTCTACGTGAAAACCATTTACATTTGACTAAATCTTTGTGCTGGCTTTTCTGTTGGGATTGTAGCAACCATCCAATTGCCATCTATTCCCCCCCAGCTATTATAGGGTCTGGAAGCCTGGAAACTACATTTTCCAAACTGCTTTGTCATCAGGTGTCTAGTTTAGTTTCCAGGAATGGGAGCCCCCCTTGAGATTTAGAACAGAATAAAAAGAGAAGCTATTATTGACTCAGCAGTTGTGGACAAGCATGTAAGCTTTGGCAAAGCACAGACATGAGGTTTTGCCAGAAGTTTCTAGGTACAGTATTCTTTTGAAAATCACCCACTTTGGTGCTACAGGAAGCTGAGATCATTGGCTCAGGTTTGTTCTGATCCTCGAACTTCCTGATTTTCTGAATACTATGAGGAGCTGCCCAGACCTTTATTCTCCTCCCCCTAACAGTGGTTTTGTATAAGGGCTGTCATTCTCTGTATTAAATCCCTTCCTGCTTGAAATACCTATAGTGGTTTCTGTTTTCTTGACCAGACTCTGCCTGATACAATCTATATAATCAATTACAAAAGCTAAAGAATGGGGGCTTCCCTGGTGGCGCAGTGGTTGAGAGTCCGCCTGCTGATGCAGGGGACACGGGTTTGTGCCCCGGTCCGAGAAGATCCCACATGCCGCGGAGCGGCTGGGCCCGTGAGCCATGGCCGCTGAGCCTGTGCGTCCGGAGCCTGTGCTCCACAACGGGACAGGCCACAACAGTGAGAGGCCCGCGCACAGAAAAAAAAAAAAAAAAAAAGTAAAGGGTGGATCTTTGATATGAGATTTTAGTTACTGTTCATCAAGGCTCAGATGATTAAAACAGGAGTCATTTTTTTTTCTCATGCTGTCCAAACACTGCTCATCCTCTTTTGTGTGTTTCATTCCTGTTTCGTCTCGTATTGTGATTTGCTTTCCATGAAAGAGCTCTTACTCTTATATGTTACAACAGTCTGCACACAGTAGGTCTACAATATTTATTTGTTGAATTAAAAACAAAATGAACTATACTTATGCCCTTGCTTTACGTTCATCTTAGATACAATAATTTGTAGCTAAATGGCAAATAAAGGAGGCTACTATACTTCTAAAACATTCTGCAAAATGTCTAATGATTACATACACCAAGGAATAGTTTATCCCTCAGTGTGAGTAATGTTGAATCATTGCCTATTCATTCTTGCATAGAGTCATTTACTCAGTAAATATTTATTGATCACCTACTACGTGTCAAGAATCATTATAAGCACTGGGACACATCAGGAAACAAAACAAGCAGAAATCTCTGCCCTATTCATCCCACTACTTTGATTTGATCTTGAAATCTGAGACTGGATGCTCTTTCCTTTGTTTCTTTGTGTTAAGTGTCTCATTGTGCCTAAGGCAATTATTCCTGGTGGGATAATAAGTGTCCTGATGGCAGATCCAAACAGAAACCTGATTCTCCATATTAGGAAAGAGCATAGAGTCCAAGGCCCTGTCTGGGAACTTCATCTTCCTGGGACCCTTAATATAGGGATGACACTCTCTGTCTTCCTTGCTAATTGGTATCACATGCATATGTGGATACACTTTCTTCCTGTGTGAAAATCCAAACTTCCCCCTCGTTATGAGTAGCAGTAGAAGTTAAGCACAGTTTCTCTTCCAGCCTTGGCAAGTTGTTGTTTTACTGGGATTGATAACATTTAGTAGCACTCTCATTCAAGTCCCTTCTTGCCAATGGTTTATCATATTTCTCTTATTGTTTAGATTTAGACGTAAAATAGTCTGGAGAGGTTTCTTATTCTCTATGTTGTTTTTGGCATATTTCCACGAAGTCCACATTATTTTTGCTCATATGCTACCTCTGAATGATTTCTGGGATGAGACTGACTCATTGCTTATGACTAAGTTTGGTAGCAGTTTCCTTTAAAAAGAATAATTCTACAGTTTATTCTAATACATTATATAAATATTCTGAAATATTAAGTAATATACTTGTGGGTAAATGATGGAAATGTATGACTTCATGTATATATTTTGTCCTTCTTAGTAAATGGGGAGAGAGAATTCACCCAGATATCACTGAGGGTAATTTTACTTCTATTCGCAAATAAAGGAGGCAGAAGCCTTCACTGTATTCATGGTGGTCCCAAAGAGTGGCCAGAAGGAAACCAGGGACCACTAGTGGTTCTGGTTGATGGAGAGTCTCAGGCCCTTGAGACATGACTTTTAACTTCATTCAAGCTCTATATCCTGCCTTACACTGAAAGGGTGGTACTCTGACCAGCTGAGAAGGGCAGGGTTGGGAGTGGGCGTGGTCAGATCTCCTGACTGGGGGCCAGGAAAGTAATCCACGAGGATCCACAAGGATCCAGGCAACAGCACTGCCTATTTCCAGACTAAAAGGCATTTGGGCAGCTGGGATTTGGCTCTAATCAAAAGAACCTGTGATTCAGCTTGGCCCACGCCCAGTATTCACCACTAAGTGAAAATGGGATTTTATTGTTTTAATGTCCATTTCTTTAATTATGAATAAAATTGGGAATATACCTACTCACAAAAAAAAAAAAAAAGAAAGAACCTATGATTAACCTCATACCATAGGCCAGCGGAACTCACATTTTTAAGATTTAGGACAATCAGTACAGCATGGATTATTTTTTTCAGAAGATGGAAAACCTGTGCTTCCAGATTTTTATTCTCTATGTCCAAACATGAAGACAGAAAACAGCAAGTCAGGCCAAATGGATTCTACAGTGTGTATCTTGTTGGCTGCCTGCGAACAGAAGCGGACTGAGCTGGATTGAAGAAAGAAAAAATCGCGCAGGGAGTGGACGGAGAAAAAATGAGAAAAAAATGAGTGGGGAAGACTTTCAGATTAGTTATCAAAAAAATATGAGGAAAGGAAATACTGGATCCCTACTTTTAAATAATGCCTATGAGTTTTCTTAAATCAACAAAAAAACTAGGAAATTAAGAACTCATTTTAATATCTTTTCCACCCAAGCCTATTTAAAGTGTTCCTAAAAACCCAAACCAACAAACAAAGCTCATAGGGCAGTACCCCAAGAAAAAAGTTAATTTTACTGTATGTCAAATAAAAATAATAATTTCTTTTTAAAACCTAGGGAAAAAAATTGTTCCAAGCCTGAGGCACAGCTGGGAAGAAGCAGAAAGATGATGCTTAATGGTTGTTCTCTCCGTTGCAGTGTACTTCTACTTTAATCCAGCCTGTTAACATCTTGCATGTTATTTATTTAAATGGAAGACAGTATGTAAATACACTAAATATAGGAGGGCAAACCTGGAGATGTTCCAGCTTTGCAAATGTGGTAGGGGAAATGGCCGTGGAGCGCCCTGGCCAGCACATTCCAGCTCTGTTGGCTAACCCAGGGGCTGTCCCGCAAAGACAGCCTAAGCAAATATTTTTTCAGTTAATGGGCACAATTACTGAAATTTCACACAACACTTCAATCTTGCTCTGCAGTTCAATTTCCCTTCCACGTTCAATATCCAACCTTTTAAAAGACACATTTCCAGAGCTAAATTGGTTTTAGCATGCTTTGAAAAGTTCTGCCAAATGATTGGAAACAGGCTGTGAATTTCTTCTCTTTTCCCTTTCTTTCTCTCCAGGTCCTCCTGTCCTAGTTTAGGGAATGTGTAGGGTCAGGGAAGCAGGTGGGGTCTGGTGGCAGGAAGAGGAAAGGGGGTCCATATATACTATCAGGAATATCTTTTTTTTTAGGATGAAATCTCATCAGGGAGCAGCCACAACTTTTTACTCAATACATACCTGTTGACATAGCTTTAGTATCTTTATCAAAATTATCTTCCTTATTTCTACCAAGATTATTTCTACCAAAATTACTTCTACCAAGAAAGATTTGAGGAGATTACAATTAAAACCATATACAACGAACAGGGTAACAAGATTAGGAAGTCAATTTAAAAGTCATCTATGCAGGCAAAAAAACCCCTACCCCGTAATGGACCTTTAATTTATATTTGAATCTTTACATAACCAAAACAAAAGAAGAAAAATAAGCCTATATTTATGGAGTGAGTTCTTGCAATTTGCCCAGCTCTGGATTTGAACACAGAAAACCACTCATAATAATACATCAAAATGTCCAATGATAGCATCTTTGGCGTCTTCACCCTGGAGAAAATTTGGTGATGATCAGCTTTATTCTGACTATGGTTAACTGGAATAATCAAAATATGCCTTGAGCAGAAGTCATGTCTAGAGAGTTATAGACTATTTGTAAACACGTCTAGGGATATGCACAGGTGCTGTTACCATATGTAATTGAGGAGTCTGGCTGCCGGCCAAGATCCCATGTGTGATCTCTCAAGCCCGACCATAGGCAATTGTAAAGGCTTTAACTGGCAGGCTTTTGTGAGAAAGCTGCGCTCGCCACACTTGGTGCACAGCCTGGGGGTAGTTCTAGTCAGACTCACTTCCCCACAGGGCGGCCAGGCTCACATACAACTGCATTCCTAGTCCAAATACCTCCGTTCAGAGGCCTCCTTATCAAGGGGCCTTCCAGTCGCTTTTCTACACTCTGACACAGTACTTTTCCACTCCTTGCCCTGTCCCCACCCCCATCCCCATCCCAGGGCTTCCCTGGCAGGGAGACAATCCCCCAATCTGTGCTAATACATCTGACCCTTGCCTGGAGCTGCTCTTGGGAGGGAAAATGGAACACTGGGAGCCAGTGCTTTTTCCTGTTTTGCCTTTTGATTATACTATTGCGGTAAGTGAATAAAGGCTTAATTGTTACTCTCTGTTTGGCTTGTTGTCTTAATTGACCGCCTTAACACCTGGCAGCTCAGCTTTCTCCAGTTCAGCTCCTGACAGTAATTAGATACCAAATTTGGGAATAGAGACACAATTTAGAGTTCTTACTCAGGGTTGAATGGATATTTATCCAGAACAATCAATCAGGCATCTCCCTTGAATTCCAGAGTCCGTCAGCCCCTTGAGGGGAATTGAAAAGCATCATGGTTTCATGGACAGGACACAGAATGAAATGCCGGAAGTCTTGGGCTCTAAAGTATACCTTGCTGTATAATTTGGACTTACAACATCATCCAAGTTTTCTGGGTTTTAGTTTTCTCAACTGTGAAATGAGGAACTCTGGACAAACGGGTATTGAAGATGCCTTTCACTCTATGGTGCTCACCTGAGCCGTCACCTCTTCATTCCTTGATGTAGGTCAGAGTATCTATCACTCACTTTTTTTTTTTTTTTTGCGGTACGCGGACCTCCCACTGCTGTGGCCTCTCCCGCCGCGGAGCAACAGGCTCCGGACGCGCAGGCCCAGCGGCCATGGCTCACGGGTTCAGCTGCTCTGTGGCATGTGGGATCCTCCCGGACCGGGGCACGAACCTGCGTCCCCCGCATCGGCAGGCGGACTCCCAACCACTGCGTCACCAGGGAAGCCCTATTACTCACTTTTGCTAGGACATGGGAGTGATGGAGGGAGGAAGCTGGGGCAAGAGCATAGTCCCCAGTGTCTTTAGGAACAATTATCTCATCCTAGATTGTCTACTGGGCAGCTCTAGACCTTAGATAAGAATTTGGGCTTTCTCTGAGGACAAACGTAATTTGGAGTTTTATAATTTTATGCATATTTTCTAGAGCAGATAAGCCCATGTTTTAGTTTTAGAGCATCCTCAGGTGTGTCTAGACACTTGGTAAAGGATACTTTGTTTATAGACGTAGGGGAGTACTTATTGTAGTATTTACTAAATAGATTTTGAATAAACGTGGGTGTCGGGAGCTGAATTTGTGTCCTTCCAAAATTCATATGTTGAAACCCTAACCCCCAATGTGAGTATTTGGAAATGGAGTCTTTAAGAAGGTAATTCAGGTTAAATGAGGTCCTAAAGGTGGGGCCCTAGTCCTATAGGACTGGTGTCCTCCTAAGAAGAGCAAGGTCTCACCAGCGGTCTTTCTCTCTCCACCCATGCACAGAGGAAAGGCCATGTGAGGACACAGTGAGAAGGTGGCTGTCTACAAGCCAGGAAGAAAGATCTTACCAGAAGTCAACCCTGATGACACCTTGATCTTGGATTTCCAGCCTCCAGAACCGTGAGAAAATCAGTGTCTATTGTTTAAGCCACCCAGTCTGTGGTGTTTTGTCATGGAAGCCCAAACGGACTAATACAATGGGATAAAGCAATCATCTGTATAAAACTCACTGTCTAAAAATAAAGCCAACAGAAAATGTGGCATGATATTGAGCAACTGATGGAATGTAAGAAAAGAATAGCCATTTGACCTTGACATTGGAAAGGTCCTTCAAGCAGCACAGCATATCGACATAGGATTATTTTTCACTTGTTGTGGGTCCAAAGACCCCCTTTGTTCTGCTGAGAACAGCATTTCCTTTATGATAATATTTTATATATTCAAGTTTTCCATTTTTCAGTTTTCAAGATTCAGCCTTTAGACAAACCTTAGTGCATTTAATTATAATAATTGCATGTATGCACATGTATGTAAATTACATAAGATAAAAATATTATAAATTTTAAGAGTGTAAAAATTAAAGGTAGAGCTGGTAAGCTGGAAGGTGGTAGAGGAGGAGAGTTGGAACAAAATGGAGGGAGTTAATTCCTCATTTTATAAATTAGAGAGTTGAGCAGTACGACCTGAAGTTGATGGATTAAGGAACAGAAGACAGTTCTTTAAAGTTACAAAAATCACCAGTAGTAGAGTTAACATAAAAAAAGGTTAACAAGTTCTTGGAGGGAAAGGAGCTAAGTTATGAGCTAGATCCCTCATTATTTATGAAATAAGATCAACAGCTACTTGGAAAACTGCCACATCAGGAAACAGAAGTGTAGGTATATTGTTTGGAACTAATCGCAGTCAAAAGAAGGTGATGTTGGACTACCAATCGGTGGAACCCCTCTTTCCCATCCAGTTTCTGAACGAATCGGGGAATAGGGCAAGGAGTAAGGCTGGTGGGAGATTCAGAGGTTACTTATTAGTAGTAAAGGCCAACTTGGAGTAGACGGCTTGCTCTGAGAGCTGAAAGGCTTGTTTAATGCACTCCAGGAAGAGGAACTTTTTCCATCAATTATAAAAGTTCTGGACCAGGGCAGCCCTTCCCACATTGCAGGAAGAGCCCACACCTGGAAAAGCAGCAGGGGAATGCCTTTCCCACTGAAGCTCCAACCCCAGGAGAAAGAAAGGAAGGAGCTGAGCCAGGCATGCACAGTTTATCTTTCTCAAATTTCCCACTCAGATTAAGCCATTCTTTAAATGAATTCCATGGTAGAATGGAGAGAGGCCAGGACTGGCACATGTGGAAGGAAACTTCAGGATGAGGGGGTTTCCCCCTTAACAGTTGCCTCTAGGGAGTTGAATGTGTATTGAGCGTAGGGCGGACTGGAGAAGAATTTTGCTTGTCATTGTATGGGAAGAGTAGCAGTCGAAGGTGGGAGGTGAACGAGGGTTTGGTCTGTGCCTTGCCTTCACTTTGGCCTATTTTGGTTGCTACCTTGCCCTTCCTTCATCCCCCTGGAGATTTTGGTTGGACCACCTGAGCAGAGTCGAGGATGACAAAGTTAAAGAAGAAAGGAGCAAATGCTGGCTCAATACCGTAAGTCAGTTCTCCTGAATGTTTATCTTCAACCCTCATCCTCTCTAACATGGAAGCCACATTTCAATCTACTTCTGTTGAGTTACCTTTATTTTGTTCACTAAGACGTGGGCCTGAGATGACATCTCAGTCACCCTCTCCTGCTTTTGGGATGCACAATAGCCTTTTCATTTCTTCTAGGTGAATAGATTCTAACATGATGAGAATTCAGGGAGGACCCTTAGGCCCTGAGATCAGACTGAGGTGGGCTACTCCCATGTATACTTGTTTGACTCTTGTCCATCGACCTTCATTCTGTTTCCTCCTCCCACTCTGTTGCGCTAAGGACACATTTCTCTAACCCTCAGAACTAAGCATCTCTTCTTCCTCCATTAGTAACCAGGTGATTGAGAACTTGGCATTCATGGTATCTTGATCTGGGTGGTAGTTACACAGGCAATATATGTGTGAGAATCTATTGAACTGTATACTTAAGGCTGGTGCACTTTATCCAATTTACTCTACGTGTGTTATAGATCAACTGGAAAAAACCCTAGTCTTCAGTTCCTTGACAGTTTCTATCCCTGCCCAAAACTGGCACAAGAACAGGCGTGGCCCTTCCCCTAGACTTTTATTATGGCAACACTTTGAAGGTGGGGCTTTCTGAACTCCCCATAATCTGCCAGTGTTTCTTAGTCTTTTAAATATTTCTTTTCCTCAGGACTTACTGAATGTTTTCAAGGCACAGTCAATTTTCTTCTTCACCAGCTCTTCTTAACTGAGACACAAAATCTACAAGCCATAGAAAAATATTGTTACATTTTGCTGCATTTTAAAAAATCAACATGTGCATGACAAAAACACCATGAGTAAGATAAAAATATGGATGAAAAGATTAATATGGGAAAAATGATTACAACTCAAATCACAAAGGACTGTGTCCCTAATAGAAGAGTTCCAACCAGTTTATAAAGAAGCCAATAGAAAAATGGGCAAAAAATGTGAACAAAACATTCCATAATACACCAAGCACATGAACAGGTGCTTAACCTCACTCACAGTAAGAGAAATGAAAATGGAAATTACACCAAGACACCATTTTACAGGCTATCAGATAGGACAGAATAAAAATGTTAGATACCACATGATGCTGGCAAGCCTGGGGGAAACAGGCCCTGCCATACAGTGGTTGGGAGGGCAAATTTTCTAGCTTTCATAGAGGGCCGTTGACTAGTACCTATCACAATGACAAATGCACATGCCCTTTGAGCCCGTAGTTCCAATTTTAGGAATTTAGATGGCGGGTACACTTTTGACAGGCAAAATGGTGCCTGTTCAAGGTATCGTCATTGTTTGTGCTAGCAGACTATTGAAAATAACCTAAATGTTAATGAATAGAGGTCTAGTTAAATAAATTATGATATATGCTTACAATAGAATACTTGGCAGCTATAAAAAATAAGAAAGCATTTTTCATTTTAATATTTAAAAAATCTGAGTTAAAAAACCAATGATACAACGTGCAGGGTGTGCTAATACTCGTGTAAAGAAGGAGGGGATGCATGAATGAATGAATGAATGAGGGGGCAGGTCCAGATCTGCCTAGAATGTGTGTTTGGGGGATCAGGGAGGTCAAGGTTAATAGGGAGAGACTCTGAAGTAGTCATGACTTGTCTTGTGTAGCCTCCCTCCCACCCTAACCCTTTTCCGGTTCTTAGTTCTTCATTTGTTTTCTTAACCCTGCCCTTCAATGCCCGTGCTCAGAGTCCTGCTCTGGCTCTCAGCAAGGCCAATCTCTCTGTAAACACAATCGTATTTAATTGTTAGTGGATTGTTGTAGAAATCCTCCTGGTTGTAAGTGAATTTCAGACGAGGACCCATAGACACAAATGCCTCCCGTCCTTTCCATAGTGGCACCTTTGAGGCGCGGTGGTACCTTTGGTACTTGTTGGACGGCTGTGGCTAGAAAAGTTTGAAATGAGAATGCTTAGTGATTTATGTTCTCAGAAACCAGGAAGTGCTGGAACCAAGGGTTTTATTTTGTGAGGAGGTTTTCTCCACGGTGACACTGCCTGAATGCACACTCATTTTATCAAAATAATAATGTTTCTGAAGGAACATAAAGAGCTCCTGCAACCTTCTACCAAGAGAGAAAGGAGGAGACATGAGGTCCTTGAAGATATCACAGAGAATGGTTCCCACCCCACCCCCACCGCCAGAGTGAAGTGAGGAGATACAGAACAAGAGAGGGTAGGAGAACAGAGAGGAAGAGAAAGCCTTCCACAGAGGAAGGAGAAAGCTGAGAAATAGAGGGCAGCTGAGGAGGGATGACAGGAGTCAGAAGCCCTGCCAGCACCTCTGGTCTTCGTGGAGAGACAGTGGAACCCGACACCCTCCGCAGTGCGCACGACCATGAGCAGGTTAACACGTCACAACAGGGCAGCAGGCAAGCGACTCAGTGTCCACCACTGAGGACTAATGAGCCATTGTCCATCCACAAAATGGGACGATTCTAGGTCTAAAAGGGAGGAAGGACTAGTTCTCTCTACCACTACAGAGTGATCTCCAGGATATAGGTACTTTTTAAAAATTTAGGTCAGTAAAATCAGGTACAGTGTGCTATCATGTATCTAAGGAATGGACACACATATATATACAGCTTTAAAAATCAACAACAGGAGGATAAACTATGAAATTAAACAAAATGCTTACTAATGGGGGAAGTAGTAGGATGGGGAAAGGGATAGAAGTTGATCTTCTTTGTGTATACCTTGTTTTGTAGTTTTGAAATCATGTATATACTTTACATAATTATAAAATAAAAAATTAAATTTAAAAACAATTCCTAAAAATAGAAATTAAAAAAAAGACACATGAACTTAACTCTGTATGAAGTTAGAGGCATTACAGTAAGTAACTATTCTAAGTGCCTTTAAAATGGTAATTTGATTGTAGCCCCTAGAAGAATATTCATTATGGGAAATTATAGAACAAGGCTGTTGGTTTATTCAACAATGAAAACAACAAAATTTGCAAGGAAAATAAGAGGAAGAGATGAGAGGGAAACCCATAGACTTAAAAAGTCTGAAGAGGCACATCTAAGTCAATTGAAATGTATGGACCATATTTAGATTCTGATTAAAACATTCTAACAGAAATTGTACTAAGTAATGTAAAAAACAAAACATTCTAAGACAATTCCGGAAATCTGGATGCTGACTGAAATTTTATGATGTTAAGAAACTATTGTTAATTTTTTAGGTGTGACCATTTTATTCTCGTTAAGTTTATTTTAAAAAGAATTCTCAGGATTTAGTGGTACAAATGGATATATTTAAGGATGAAACAATACCTGGGATTTATTCAAAATAATCCCAAGGTGGAGGGAAAGTGAGTGACAGGTATATGGAGATTCATCATACATCTTATCTTTTTGTATCTTTGAAATTTTCCAGTCTAAAAAATAAGTTTTGTACAGGGCAGCAGGAGAGAGAAAATTCTCATTAGCAAGTTATATTAGTAGGGTATTCTTCACACAATTGGGGCTTTTTCTTAGAGTATCTGTGACTCTGTGAGATTCAAACCTCTAAAGATAACGTACCCTTTCAGGCCACAAGAGAATGACAATGCCTTTAAGGATGTCAGAATTCAGAGTTTCAAGGGCCAGCTGATTTAAAAACTGACCTCAATACTCATTTTCCTCATTTATTTCCTTTTTTCTGTTGCCAGTTCCAATTCAGCCTGATACCACTGTTTCGCCAATTCATGCCAAGGCTATTATAGTAACTACCTTATTATTTCTTCCCTTAGCATAAGGCTAATAGAACAGAATTATCTCTATTGTAAACACACTTAAGACCTCCCTAACCATTGATGTTTTTAAAAGGTCTAACCAAAAAGTCATAGAATGGAGAGGCACTATTGATTAAAAACACTTTACACCAGTGATCAGAATGTATTTACACTTACTGTCTGGTTAGATAAATGGTTATTTCTTTAGAAAAAATACAATTACATGATACAAAATTCAAAAAAATACCAAAAAAATACTGTAAAAAACAAGTCTTCCTTCTATCTCTACCCACCCCCCTGCCCAGTTCTCTTCCTGGAAACATTAACGCTAACAGTTTATTGTGTATTCCTCCAGCGATATTGTAAATATATTTGCAGAAAACCTAATTATATATCACAAATGGTAGTAAATTAAATATAGTTATTGAGTAATCCTTAACTTTCCCTAATCTGTGATTTTTCAGGGCTCCTTTTTACTTCTGGACTATCATTTACACAGTCAGCACAGACAATTCTGAAAAGATCTTTGCCTCACGTTTATTTTTTTCTTTGATTTTGAAAAATTCTTTCTTGATCTTGACAACTGGAGCATTTCATCTTTTCCAGATAAATAATCACAGGCCAGTGTAAATAAGAATTAAAACTAGCATATGCCTGAATCCACTGATGGATTTCCATGAACATTTTGCTTTGGGTTCTAGCAGTGTCCTAAAATTGACAGTTAAAAACAGCGATAAAACTAGACAATCCTGCTTTTGCCTCTTGTCTCCCTAGTTTCAGCATTGTGAGTCCTTAGGAAGACCAAAACCATGGGGATTTTTAATAAAAGGTATCTTGACTTAAGTGACAGTGTGTTAGATCCACCACTGCAAGATGGGGAAGGCCAGAGATTGGGGAATAGGTAGGAAAGAGAGAATGGCAAAGGAGGGCGTCACTCCCTTTGCAAGCCTATCCTTCTCGGATCCTGGATTCTAGCTTCTCTTCTTAACATCTGTCCTTGGAGACAGGACTGTACTGCCCACCGCCCTGCCTCACAACAGCCCTTTGAGGTCGTAGCTGCAGCAGTGCCCTCAGCAGTGGCAGCTGCTTGAAGAAAGACTAATTGTTCAGGTTTTCGAGTTGGTCGATTTAGGTTCCTACCACATGCATAATACAAGACATTTATATCAACCAATAATTATGTATATCATTAGATCAATTCTCATTAAAACTATTAAATGATATTTTGCATAAAACTGCACCTTAAGATATGAAATAAAATCATAAAAATCCAGCAGCAATTCTCAAGCCTGCCACCCCAATCTCTTGTTCCTTCCTTATTTCCTTTTCCTCTCCCCACTCCCTTTTTCTTTCTTCTCAGCAGTTCAGTTAGTCCCTAAGAAATTGTCATTCCATCCTCAAGCACAGGGAAGATCTAAAACTGGCCTCAGGCCCAGCCTGCTCCACGTTGTCTCTTTCTATATGCAAGACCAGGTTACACTTACTAAAGAAAGTAGTTGTACCTACTCAGAAAATTCATGGGCAGAACATCTAAGCAAATTAAATAGGGGCTACAACAATGCATGATTCTAAAAGTCAGAGAGTCCAAGAATCAAATAAATGCCAAACAGAAGCCACACGAGTTTAAAGATAACTAAAATTGCTAAAAAATTACTACTCTTTCCCTATGGATTTTGACTCTGCCTTGTAATTAAACAGATTAAGGCACAACTGAGCCAAATACTTTTTCCCCATTTAATAAAAAATCTAGTGCCTACTCTACCCAAATGGAAATTTTTACACATTATCTTACTCTGTCATTTGAAGTGCTATATATAGCCTTATAAATTCTAATAGGATACAATATAATAGATATACATTAGTATAGAATTACTATTATCTATAAGTCCTAATTCCAAATTTCTAGGAAGGAAATCTAATTTGTTCACCTTGGGTGGGATGTCAATTCTTGGCCCAGTTATGCCCAGAGTCTTGGTTGGGTGCACATCCCCCAGAGCATGAAATACTTCCATCCACTTATCCTCATGCATGCTTTCTCCTTGACATACCATCCAGACATTTCTTGACCAATTAGGTCTATCAACTTCTTCAAGATTCATAATTCTCAGCTCTCAGAAAATGATCCTGCCTAACACGACCTTGTGTTCAGTTTCATGTGCATCTATTTAGTGCCTACGAAATGTCAGATGATATATTGGGATGCAAAGGTGAAGGCATTCTTTTAGAGGGAATTCAATCGATTTGCAGACAGTCATATCCCCAAATATACAAAATTATCAATAGGCTGTCTTCACGTACTCAACACTTTAACGAAGACTGTGTTAAACATACCTTTTTGTTGGAAACTGAAATGGCAAAAAATTACGTCAATCAATTTATTTAAAGTATGAAAATTAAAACCACCTCTCCACTTAGAAATGGTGTATCGGAGGAGAATAGTCATGTGGCTCCTTGTTAGCAGCTCTCTTAAATTTCTATGGAGAGAATAAAATAATTGAATAATGTGAGGCTTGGGGTTATCACTGAAGTCTTGTCAACTGTAATCATACATTGTTTTTTAAAATGAAGATCCTCTTTATAAAAAATACTATTACTCTCACTGTTCTTCTTCAAAACCACACCTCCAGGGTACTAGGTGTTGTTAACTGACACTGCGTTGCCTAGAAAATAGAGATGTGGATTGCTTAAGGCACTTATTCTGTGTCAATAGTAGATCTGGGAAGAGAATTTATTTGCCAGGTGGCAGCCAATCTATTATTTTGTCTCTAGTATTTAACACAAACTCAGCCCTTTGCATACTTACAAATGTCTACCCATGATGTTCCAACAACGGATAGTGGAATATTCAAAAACTGTTCCAGACAATTGCTGACCTGTTTATATCGGCAGCCAGTGTCCTGGCTGAAGACACAATAGAATATTCTGGGCAGTCAGTTCCCAAAGCAAGATTCTTAGTTTAGCTTGGAATTTTCCCCTAATACTATTTTGTCGGGATTCAGGGGAGGGCAGTAGAGATTGAGAGGCCAGTTTTGTGTTATTACCATTATTATTACTTTTCTTTTGTGTTCATCTTAGCCGTGGGTGAAGAAAGTAATAAACTTGTCTCTGACCATTGGCTGGTTTGATTATGCGGTTGCTTCTAGTATTACTGAAAGCTGAGAGGGTAGAAGTTATACAAGGGAAGAAACTATGCAGCAGAGACATACAGGAGTGTACCATCAATTACAACAGCAAATTACTTTTCCGTGTTTTGAACCTAGATTTTAATATTTTCCTCATTAACTCTGGACCATGTTTAAGAACAAACTGCTCCAGACAGAACCAGATTAAGGTCAAAGCTGTCCTTCACACCTGAAAAGCTCTCAGGAAATAGAAGCTGTCAAAATTACAGCATGAATCGTATTTATAAACATGTGCCTGGGAATTAGCCATGGATGGACGATCCTGGAGAAACTGAATGGCAGCAGTGCGCTCTACTGGAATACTGTGAGGTAGCAAGGTCACATACCACAAGGCACACATCCTGAAAAATATTCCCTTCTATTATTGTCTGTTTAAAGAAACTAGGGTCAGTGCTAGGAAGTAGAGGACAGAATAGAACCCAAAACCCAAGGAGTAAAAATAAACTTAAAAAGAAGACAAGATGTTCTAAAAGGGCAAGTAAACATTATGAGTTGTTTCCTTTCTTATAGCCATGGACAGACTGGTTAATAAGTGGTCAACAGGAGGAGCATTAAAATAAGTCTATTGCTCTGTTGCCTTAATAATGGGGAAGTCTTTAATATTGTTACAAGTTCCCCTTTCAGAAGTCAGAACTGAGCCTGAAATTTCCAGGAAGATGGATACCCAGAAGTTTTTTCTTAAACATTTTCATTTATTTCATAGAGAATAGACATGTATTTAATTTTTTATAAGGGTATCCAGGTGATGGTTAGTTAGGATGGGAAGGAAGCATAAAATTATAAGATGTAGTTTACCACCAGCATGGTTCATCACTATTTTTTAGGGTTGTACTGTTCGTTATGGTAGCCACTGACCACTTAAATGAGGCCACTGACCATGTAAAATGTGGTTAGTGTACCTGAGGAACTGACATTTTAATTTAATTTAAAATTTAAAATTTAAAATAGCTACTCGATTTAGATGTATGCAAACAGTTCATTCTCATCCTCTCCAGTTTTCTTCAACTCTGTTAAGTCCATCATCCATCCTTGGGGCTCTCAGAGTAGCTTCTTAACTGCTTTCTGGCCTTTAGTTTTACACTCTGCTAGGCCAGTCTCAAAAAAATGCCAGTTATAATGAAATTTTTCAATGTTTTCTTGAAGTAAAAAAGACATACAGAAAAGTACAAAATTATAAGTATGCAGTTTGATATGTTATCATAAAGTGAACACAACTGATAAATGAACAACTAGGTAAGACATAGAACGTGAATTATACTACAGAAGTCCCCATTCATGATGCTTTGTGATCACTTCCCCCTCCCCTTCTCCAAAGGTAGCATCTATACTTCTTACATCCACAGACTGCCTGCTTTATATTAGTGGTTTGTTTTCCTTAAATTATGCTTGTGGAATTCATCCATGTTGTAATGTGTATCTGGAGTTCATTCATTTTCACTGCTGTATAGGTATCTAACATACGATATACCACAATTTATTTATCTATTCTACTCTTCATAAATACTTTGATTAGTTCAAGTTTTAGGTCATTATGATTTATATTACATTAAACCTTTTAAAATGTGTTTTGTGAACACATTTCTGTAGAATCTATTCCTAGCAGTGAGTTACTGGGTAATAGAGTACTCATAGGTTCAGTTTTTGAAGATACTGCTGGTTTTCCAAAATGGGTTTATCAATCCATACTCCCGTAAGTATGAGACTTTACATTCTACATCCTCATCAATATTTGATATTGTCAATCTTTTTAAGTTGATTCATTTTATGAGCATTTAATGGTGTACCATTGTGGTTTTATTTACATTTTCTGATGGTTAATGAAGATCAGTATCTTTTTGTATGTTTCTTAGAAATTTGTTGTCTTTTGAAGTTCCTGCTTCTCTTTTCCTCATTTTTCTGTGGATTGTCTTTTTTTTTTTTTTTGTAGTTCTTTATATATTCACTTATGAGTTGCAAATATGTTCCACTCCACGGCTTTTTCATCCTGAATGGTGTCTTTGAGGATCAGAAGTTTTTCATTTTATGTTATCCATTTTATCATTGTTTTTCTTCATGACAGGGCTTTTTGGGTCCTTTTAAAGAAATCTTTCCATATTCCAAGGTTTTGAAGATATTCTACTAAGTAATCTTTAAGAAGTGTTATTTTGCCCTTCAGTTTAGATTTATAATCCATCTGAAATATATTTTTGTATATAGTGTGAGGTAAGGGTTAAGTCTTTTATTTTATATGATTATCCAATTGCCCCACTATAATTTATTGAAAAGGCCATCCTTTCCTCACTGCTCTGAAATGCCACCTTTGTCTGTGGAGACCAACTTATACTAATTTTCCTTGTTTTAGCTCTGAAAGTTCTATATCCTGGGAACAGCCTCAGGCTCAGGCAAACTAGGATGGATGGTTATCTTACTATTGTCATAAATCATGTGTGCATAAGTATGGGTCTATTTCTGGATTCTCTTTTCTGAACAGAATAATAAGCCCATTCTGTCTTAATTAGTTTTATAATAAACCTTTTGTTATCCTATAAAGAAAGTCATCCTATCTTGTTCATTTCCAAGAGTGTCTTGGCTATTTTTAGAATTTTTTCATTTCTATTTTAGAATCAGCTTTTCAATTAATACAAGTAAAAATTCCAAGATTGGGAGTGCATTGATTCTATAGGTCAGTGTGAGGAAAATTAGGTATTTATAATATTGAGTTTTCCAAAGCCATGAATTGTTTAGGTCTTCTTTAATTTCCTAAGTAATATTTTTTAGCATTCTGTGTGAAGGTCTTGTGTATCTACTGTTAAGTGTTAAAAAACTGATTTTTTTATATTGTTGTATGTATCATTATTTGATTTCATATTCTAATAATTATTCCTGATATATAAATATACATTTGAACTTGGTATATTGGCTTTATATTCAGGTAACTTGCTAAACTTGCTTATTAATTTTAAAATTTTATATGTAAGTTAGACATTCTTAATTATTTTGGATTTTCTACATAAACAGATGGCTGGCTCATAGGCTGTAGTTTGCCAAATTGTGCTTTAGTCCATGTTTATACTTCTTTTCCTGGAAGGGAGTCTCGTCTGTCTGTATGGTATGTTGGATGCATGGTGGATGCAGCAGGAGGTCCAAATTGCTGCTCATGGGCACAGGGTGAGTCTTGAGCTTTCCAAAGCTGTCCCTCCTTTCCTGAATATTGAGTCAATTGTGCCAAATCTATTTCAGCACTCTTTATTTCTTTGTGTAAATCCAAGTTTCCATCTAGTATCATTTTCCTTCAGCCTGAAGAATTTTCTTTCTTTTTTTTAAAAATAAATTTATTTATTTATTTTTTTGGCTGCATTGGGTCTTTGTTGCTATGTGGGCTTTCTCTAGTTGCGGCGAGCAGGGGTTACTCTTCATTGTGGTGCACGGGCTTCTCATTGCAGTGGCTTCTTGTTGCACAGCATGGGCTCTAGGCACACAGGCTTCAGTAGTTGCAGCATGCGCGGGTTCAGTAGTTGTGGCTCTTGGGCTCTAGAGCACAGGCTCAGTAGTTGGCGGCACATGGGCTTAGTTGCTCCGTGGCATGTGGGATCTTCCCAGACCAGGGATCGAACCCGTGTCCCCTGCATTGGCAGGCAGATTCTCAACCACTGCGCCACCAGGGAAGCCAAGAATTTTCTTTAACATATCGTGTAGTGCAAATACTAAAAAAAAAAAAAAATTCTCAGCTTTTGTCTAAAAACGTCTATTTTACCTTCATTTTGAATGACATTTTCACTGGTATAATATAGCAAATATTCACTAGGCAGTTTTTCTTTCTGCACTTTTTAGATGATTCCATTGCCTTCCAGCTTGCATATTTTCTAGTAAGAAGACTGCTGTCTTTCTGCTGTTTTTCTATATCAGGTATCACAGACTTCTTCTGTAAAGTACTTTAATAACTATTTTTGGCTTTCCAGGATAAATGGTCTCTGTCACACCTACTCAACTCTGCCATTGTAGTGTAAAAACTGCCATAGACAATAGGTAAATAAATAGGTGTGTCAGTGTTCCAATAAAATTTTATTTATGAAAAACAGGAGGCATGATAGATTTGGCTTGAGGGCTGTATATAGTGTGCTAACCTGTGTTCCATATGTAATGTGTTCTTTTTCTCCAGTTGCTTTTAAGAATTTCTCTTTATCACTGTTTTTAACAAATTTGATTATGGTGTGCCTTAGTGTAGCTTCTTTTTTTCTTTTTTTAATGATTCTTTTTCTTGGCTGAGTTGGGTCTTTGTTGCTGTGCACGGGCTTTCTCTAGTTGCAGCGATAGGGAGCTACTCTTTGTTGTGGTGCACAGGCTTCTCATTGTGGTGGCTTCTCTTGTTGTGGAGCATGGGCTGTAGGCACATGGGCTTCAGTAGTTGTGGCATGCAGGCTTAATAGTTGTGGTGCATGGGCTTAGTTGCTCCACAGCATGTGGGATCTTCCCGGACCAGGGCTCAAACCAATGTCCCCTGCATTGGCAGGCAGATTCCTAACCACTGAGCCACCAGGGAAGCCCAGTGTAGTTTCTTTTATGTTTATTCTGTTGACGGTTTGTTGAGCTTCTTGGATTTTCCATTTCTTTATTCATATTTTTTGTTCATATTTTTCTTTACATTCTTTTAAGCTCCTAGTTTGTCAATTCCTTCCTTTCCATAATTTCTGAGTCTGTTTCTATTGATTGGTTTTTCTTCTTGGTTTGAGTCATATTTTCCTCCTTTGAATGCCTAATAATTTTTTTATCAGATCCTGAATATTGTGAATTTTATTTTCTTAAGTACTGGGTTTGTCGTATTACTTTAAAGAGTGTTGGATTTTGTTCTGCATGCAGTTAAATTACTTACAGATGAGTTTGATCCTTTGAAAGTCAGTTTTTTTTTCCTCCCCCAAAATTTAAGTGTTTATTAAGAGTTAAATATAAACATCGACCTATTGTTTTATAGAAGAATAGGGTCTTTGGGGAAATGTTTGTACCTGGATTATAGTTATATGTTTGTGTAACATGATTTAGTGGGGTGCAGGGTCTTTCGCAGGAAGAGTCGAAGAAGGAGATTGGAAAGAACATCTTGTCATTGTAACAGGGAAATGCTAAAAGAAAATTTCACATATTGAGATATAAGGAAGTCATTCTGGCTTATACATGAGTTAACTTGAATTTTATGCTAACTAAAATAGCCTGTTTGTGTTAAGACCTGTTTTTAATCTTTGTTGCTATAGAGGATCGGCCTTTAAGGCTAATTTAGCTCCATTACTAAGCCATGGTCTTTTCAAGGAGAAGCACAAGACACAACCCAGGACAAAAGGGGAGACTAGTCAGTTTGGGAGGTTTTTATGAGAAGACTTGAGCATATTGACAGGTGAGCAGGAATTAGTCAAATGAAAACAAGGAGGGAAAAGTGGGGTGAGGGGAATGGTGTGCTATACTGAGACTTACATGTGCAAAAGCCTAGAGATGGCAAGTATATAATGTTGTCTGAATAAGAACTATACAAGGTCCAATATGACTTGGGAGGACAGAAAAGGAAGAATGGAAGAAATAAGGCTGGTAAACAGAGATTAAACAGGTGTAGCAAATGAGTTTGCTCAGAACCGTGTTTCTCAACCATATAAGTTTTAACAAAGCAGGTCTCACTTATTTTCTTTTTTGAATAATGTTTGGAGTGCAAAAGAATAATTGATACAGATTATAGGAATTTTATTTCATTAAGTTTATTGCAAACCCTTATTAATATGTAATTTGCTTAAGTCTTTTGATCACATTTTTCTCCTACTTGTTATTCCCTCTGTCAGAGCATTGACTTTGGAGTTCTGAAGACCTGGATTAAAATCTCAATGATGATTTTTAAAAATCTCAATTTTTGATTTTTTAGCTTCAAAATTTTGAGCAAGTTCCTTAATCTGAGTCTTCACTTTATCCATAAAAGAGTAAGGGAGGGTAAAGGTATGAACTCACTTACAGGGCTGATATAAGTTAACAAGACATATAAATATCTATCAGTATCCAGCACATGATAGACACTCAACATGTTAGTGTCCTTGGATAAAAGCCCTAGAGAAAATAACTCCTTTTCTAACCCAGAAGTTCTCAACCAAGGTTGCACATTTAAATCATGTGAGGAACTTCAAAAAATATTGGTGCCCACTCCCCATGTAATTTAATAGGCCTGGGGCAGGGGCAGGGCCAGGCATGGTATTATTTTTTAAAAGCTTTCCAAGTGTTACTAACATAATACAAGGTTGAAAACTGCTGATCTAGCCAGGAAAGGCTAACCTTTTTATCCCTCTGAAATCAAGATGTGTGTGTGTGTGTGTCTAGCATACAAAGCAAAACTTGAAAACTTGAGATTTATTAAGAGAAAAATGACTGCAGGCCATAACTGACACAGATGAGAGCTGGCTACACACTTGGCTGACTTCTTAGATTCTATTTTTAATTTTAAATCCACATTGGTTATGTAACACTGTGGCTAAAGGTTTTACATAACAAATCCCTTTGATTTTGTAAAACCCAGATAGTTAATTTGTTGAATAAAACTCTTTATTTCTTTAAAATTATTTCTATAGCAAAACTTCTTTTCATACAGGAAACCTGCAGTTTCTTTATAAGCTAACTTTTTCCTTTTTATTATTTTTTTTCTTTTTCCTTCCTTTTTGCGGTACGTGGGCCTCTGACTGCCGCGGCCTCTCCCGTCGCGGAGCACAGGCTCCGGACGTGCAGGCCCAGCGGCCACGGCCCACGGGCCCAGCCGCTCCGCGGCATGCGGGACCCTCCTGGACCAGGGCACGAACCCACGTCCCCTGCACCAGCAGGCGGACCCCCAACCACTGCGCCACCAGAGAAGCCCTATTTTTTTAAAGAACTGTTTACTTTGAATCCTTGCTTTTTTAAATCCCTCATTCATTTTGAGGTTCATTCACTTCCAAAAAGGACTCTGTAAGAAAATTAACTTAGTAAAACAAAAAATAAGACTAACATTATAATGATATGACAGTTTGGTAAATGCTTAAGAATACATATGGAAGAACTTATATTTTAGAGTTCTTTTTTAAGCTTCATTGGGTTAAATTTTTTTGGCTTATCTTTTTCTTTATTTTTAAATTTTCTTTATTTTTTAAACTGAAGTATAGTTGATTTACAATGTTGTGTTAGTTTCAGGTGTACAGCAAAGTGATTCAGTTTTTCAGATTCTTTTCCAATATATGTTATTATAAAATACTGAGTATAGTTCCTTATGCTATACAATAGGTCCTTGTTGGTTATCTGTTTTATATATATACAGTAGTGTGTATATGTTACTCCCAAACTCCTAATTTATCCCTCCCTCCACCTTTCCACTTTGGTTACCATAAGTTTGTTTCCTTTGTCTGCAAGTCTCTTTCTGTTTTGTAAACAAGTTCATTTGTATCATTTTTTTAGATTCTGCATACAAGCGATATCATGATACTTGTCTATCTCTGACTTATTTCACTTAGTATGATAAACTCTAGGTCCATCCATGTTGTTGCAAATAGCAATATTTCATTCTTTTTTATGGCTTTTTTTATACGATGGAGTGATATTCCATTGTATTGATATATATATTCCACATCTTCTTTATCCATTCATCTGTTGATGCACACTTAGGTTGCTTCCATGTCTTGGCTATTGCAAATAGTGCTTCTATGAACATTGGGGTGCATCCATATTTTCGAATTATGGTTTTCTCCAGATATATGCTCAGGAGTGGGATTGCAGGGTCATATGGTAGCTCCATTTTTAGTTTTTAAAGGAACCTCCACACCATTTTCCATAGTGGCTGTACTAATTTACATTCCCACCAACAGTGTAGTGTTCCGTTTTCTCCACACCCTCTCCAGCATTTATTATTTGTAGACTTTTTGATGATAGCCATTCTGACTGGTGTGAGATGATACCCCATTGTGGTTTTGACTTGCATTTCTCTAATAATTAGCAGTATTGAGCATCTTTTCATGTGATTGACCATCTGTGTGTCTTCTTTGGAGAAATGTCTATTTAGATATTCTTCCCATTTTTTGATTGGGTTTTTTTTTTTTGATATTGAGCTGTATGAGCTATCTATATATTTTGGAGATTAATCCCTTGTCAGTCACACTGTTTGCAGATATTTTCTTGCATTCTGTATGTTGTCTTTTTCATTTTGTTTATGGTTTCCTTTGCTGTGCAAACACTTTTAAGATTAATTAGGTCACATCTGTTTATTTTTGTTTTTATTTCCATTACTCTAGGAGATGGATCCAAAAAGATATTGCTGTGATTTGTGTCAAAGAGTGTTCTATGTTATCCTCTAAGAGTTTTATAGTATCTGGCCTTACATTTAGGTCTTTAATCCATTTTCAGTTTATTTTTGTTTATGGTGTTAGAGAACTTTCTAATTTCATTCTTTACATGTAGCTGTCCAGTTTTCCCAGCACCACTTATTGAAGAGACTGTCTTTTCTCCATTGTATGTTCTTGCCTCCTTTGTTGTAGGTGTGTGGGTTTGTTTCTGGGCTTTCTATCCTGTTCCATTGATCTATTAGTCTGTTTTTGTGCCAGTACCATACTGTTTTGATTACTGTAGCTTTGTAGTGTAGTCTGATGCCAGGGAGCCTGATTCCTCCAGCTCCATTTTTCTTTCTCAAGATTGTATGGTGATTCGGGGTCTTTTGTGTTTCCATACAAATTTTAAGTTTTTTTTTTTTTTTTGCTCTAGAGCTGTGAAAAATGCCATTGGTAATTTGATAAGGATTGCATTGAATCTGTAGATTGCCTTGGGCACTATGGTCATTTTAACAATATTGATTCTTCCAATTCAAGAACACAGTATATCTTTCAATCTGTGTCATCTTTGATTTCTTTCATCAGCATCTTATAGTTTTCACAGTACAGGTCTTTTGCCTCCTTCGGGAGGTTTATTCCTAAGTATTTTATTCTTTTTGATGCAATGGTAAATGGGTTTGTTTCCTTAATTTCTGTTTCTGATCTTTCATTGTTAGTTTATAGAAATGCAACTGATTTCTCTGTGTTAAGTTTGTATCCTGCAACTTTACAGAATTCACTGATAAGCTCTAGTAGTTTTCTGGTAGCATATTTAGGATTTTCTATGTATCTGTCATCTGCAAACAGTGACACTTTTACTGTCATAAATGGATGTTGAATTTTATCAAAAGCTTCTCCTGCATCTATTGAGATGATCATATGATTTTTATTCTTCAGTTTGTTAATGTGGTTAAAGAAGTTGAAAAATCCTTGTATCTCTGAGATAAATTCCACTTGATCATGGTGTATGATCCTTTTAACGTTTGTTGGATTCAGTTTGATAGTATTTTGTTGAGGATTTTTGCATCTAAGTTCATCAGTGACATTGGTGTGTAATTTTCTTTCTTTGTGGTATCTTTGTCTGGTTTTGGTATCAGGGTAACGCTGGCCTCATAGAATGAGCCTGGGAGTGTTCCTTCCTGTGCAATTTTTTTGTAATAGTTCAGAAGGATAGATGTTAACTCTTCTCTAAATGTTTGATAGAATTTGCCTGTGAAGCCATATGGTCCTGGGTTTTTGTTTGTTGGGAGTTTTAAAATCACAGATTAAATTTCAGTACTTGTAATTGGTCTGTTCATATTTTCTATTTCTTCCTGGTTCAGTCTTGGGAGATTGTACCTTTCTAAGAATTTGTCCATTTCTTCTATGTCCATTTTATTGGCATACAGTTGCTTGTAGTAGTCTCTTATTGTCCTTTGTACTTCTGTGGTGTCTGTTGTTAACTTCTCCTTTTTCATTTCTAATTTTGTTGATTCAGTCCCTGTCCCTGTTTTTTCTTGATGAGTCTGGCTAAAGGGTTATCAGTTTTGTTTATCTTTTCAAAGAACCAGCTTTTAGTTTCATTGATCTTTGCTATTTTTTTCTTTGTTTCCATTTCATTTATTTCTGCTCTGATCTTTATGATATTTTTCCTTCTACTAACTTTGGGTATTTTTTGCTCTTCTTTCTCTAGTTGCTTTAGGTGTAAGGTTAGGTTATTTATTCGCCAGTTTTCTTGTTTCTTTTTTCTTTTTTTTTGTGGTACGCGGGCCTCTCACTGTTGTGGCCTCTCCCGTCGTGGAGCACAGGCTCCGGACACGCAGGCTCAGCGGCCATGGCTCATGGGCCCAGCCACTCTGCGGCATGTGGGATCTTCCCGGACCGGGGCACGAACCCGTGTCCCCTGCATCGGCAGGCGGACTCTCAACCACTGCGCCACCAGGGAAGCCCAGTTTTCTTGTTTCTTGAGGTAAGCTTGTATCACTATAAGCTTCCCTCTTAGAACTGCTTTTGCTGTGTCCCATTGGTTTTGGATCATTGTGTTTTCATTTTTATGTCTCTCTCTCTCTCTCTCTCTCTCTATATATATATATATATATTTTTTTTGCAGTATGCGGGCCTCTCAGTGTTGTGGCCTCTCCCATTGCAGAGCACAGGCTCTGGACACGCAGGCTCAGCGGCCATGGCTCACGGGCCCAGCCGCTCCGCGGCATGTGGGATCTTCCCGGACTGGGACACGAACCCGTGTCCCTGCATCGGCAGGCGGACTCTCAACCACTGCGCCACCAGGGAAGCCCTATCTCTAGGTATTTTTTTATTTCCTCTTTGATTTCTTCAGTGATCCATTGGTTGTTTAGTAGCATATTGTTTAGCCTCCACGTGTTTGTGTTTTTTACAGTTTTTTTCTTGTAGTTGATTTTCACTCATAGTGTTGTGGTCTGAAAAGATGCTTGATATGATTTCAGTTTTCTTAAATTTACCAAGGCTTGCTTTGTGGCCCAGCATGTGATCTACCTGGAGAATATTCTATGTACACTAGAAAAGAATGTGTATTCTGCTGCTTTCATGTGGAATGCTCTATAAATATCACTTAAGTCCACCTGGTCTAATGTGTCATTTAAGGCCTGTGTTTCCTTTATTTGTTTTCTGTCTGGATGATCTTTCAGTTGATGTAAGTGGGTTGTTTAAAGTCCCCCACTATTATTGTGTTACTGTCAATTTCACCTTTTATGGCTATTAGCATTTACCTTATATACTGAGGTGCTCCTATGTTGGGTGCACATATATTTACAATTGTTATATCTTCTTCTTGAATTGATCCCTTGATCATTACATAATGTCCTTTTTCTCCTGTAACAGTCTTTATTTTAAAGTTTATTTTGTATGATATGAGTATTACTACTCTAGCTTTCTTTTACTTCCATTTGCATGGAATACTTTTTCCATCACCTTACTTTCAGTCTGTATGTGTCTCTAGATCTGAAGTGGGTGTCTTGTAGACAGCATATATATGGGTGTTGTGTTTTTATCCATTCAGCCAGTCTGTCTTTTGGTTGGAGCACTTAATCCATTTACATTTGAGGTAATTATTGATATACACATTCTTAATGCCATTTTGTTAATTGTTTTGGATTTGTTTTTGTAGATCTTTTTCCTTCCTTTCCTCTTTTGTTATCTTGCCTTGTGATTTGATGACTATTTTTAGTGTTGTGTTTGGATTCCATTTTCTTTTTTGCGTGTATATCTATTATAGATTTTTGGTTTGCGGTTACCATGAGGTTTTGATATAGCAGTGTCTATATATACATGATTATTCTAAGTGGCTGATCTCTTAATTTCAAATGCATTTAAAATATCCTGTGTTTGTACTCTCCTGATCTCATGATTACTGGTTTTGATGTATTTGTGTGTGGATGATTTCCTACCTTTACTGTATATTTACCTTTACTGGTGAGCTTTCCCATTTCATACTTTTCTTGTTTCTAGTTGTGGCATTTTCTTTTCCACCTAGAGAAGTTCCTTTAGCATTTGTTGTAAAGCTGGTTTGGTGGTGCTGAATTCTTTTAACTTTTGCTTGTATGTAAAGCTTTTGATTTCTCCATCGAATCTGAAAGAGAGCCTTGCTGGGTAGAGTATTCTTGGTTATAGGTTTTTTGCTTTTATCACTTTAAAAAATCATGTCACTCTCTTCTGGCCTGCAGAGTTTCTGCTGAAAAATCAGCTGATATCCTTATGGGGATGAACTTGTATGTTATTTGTTGCTTCTCCCTTGTTGCTTTTAATATTTTCTCTTTGTCTTTAATTGTTGTCAGTTTGATTATTATGTGTCTTGGTTTCTCCTTGGGTTAACCTGCCTGGCACTCTCTGCACTTCCTGGACTTGGATGACTGTTTCTTTTCCCATGTTAGGCAAGTTTTCATCTGTTATCTCTTCACATATTCCCTCAGGCCCTTTCTTTCTCTCTTGTCCTTCTGGGACCCCTATAATGCAAATATTGGTGCATTTATTGTTGTCTCAGAAGTCTCTTAAACTGTCCTCATTTCTTTTCATTCTTTTTTCTTTATTCTGTTCCATGGCAGTGATTTCCCCCTTTCTGTCTTCCAGCTCAGTTATTCACTCTTCTGCCTCATTTATTTTGCTGTTGATTCCTTCTAGTGTATTTTTCATTTCAATTATTGTATTCTTCAACTCTGCTTGGTTGTTCTTTATATTTTCTAATTCTTTGTTAATAATTTCTTGTAACTTCTCACTCTGTGCATTCATTCTTTTCCTGAGATCTTGGATCATCATTACATTCAGTACTCTGAACTCTTTCTTGGGTAGACTGCCTATCTTTACTTAGTTGTTCTTCTGGGGTTTTATCTTGTTCCTTCATCTAGAACAGATTCCTTTGCCATCTCATTTTGTCTAAATTTCTGTGTTTGCAGACTCAGTTCCGCAGGATGCAGGATTGTAGTATTCTTGCTTCTGGTGTCTGTCCCCTGGTGGGTGAGGTTGGTCTACAGGCTTGTGCAGGCTTCCTGGTGGGAGAAGTTGGTGCCTGTCCACTGGTAGGTGGAGCTGGGTCTTGGCAGTCTGGGGAGCAGGGCCATGTCAAGGGGTGTGTCTAGAAGCAGCTGTGGGCTCAGGAAGTTTTTAGGCGGCTTGTCTGCTGATAGGTGGGGCTGTGTTCCCACCCTGTTGGTTGTTTGGCCTGAGGCGTCCCAGCACTGGAGTCTGCAGGCTGTTGGGTGGGGCCAGGTCTTCATGCTGATGACACAAGCAAGACGTCTGCCTCCTCAAGTCCACATAGCTGAACTTTCCCTGAAATCTCTACCACCAGTGTCCACATCCCCAGGGAGAGTCATAGTCACACCCCGGCTCCCCAGGAGACACTCCAAGACCAGCAGGTAGGTCCAGCCCAGGCTCCCATGAAAACTCTGCTTTTGCCCTGTGTCCTGGTATGTGTGAGACCTTGTGTGTACTCTCCAAAAGTGGGGTCTCTGTTCCCCCCAGTCCTGTGGAGCTCCTGCAATCAAGCCCCACTGGCCTTCAAAGCCAAATACTCTGTGGGCTCCTCCTAATGCCAGACCCCCAGGCTGGGGAGCCTGACGTGGGGCTCAGAGCTCTCACTCCTGTGGGAGAATTTCTGCAATATAATTTTCTCCAGTTTGTGGATTGCCCACCTAGGGAGTACGGGATTTGATTATATCACAAGTGCGCCTCTCCTACCATCTTTGGCTTCTTCTTTATATCCTTGGATGAAGACTATCTTTTTTGGCAGGTTCCAGTCTTTTTTATTGATTGCTGTTCAGCAGTTGTGATTTTGGTGTGCTCATGAGAGGAAGTGAGCCCAACATCCTTCTACTCTGCCATCTTGTCCCAAGCTCCTCTCAGTTAGTTCTTATTCCATCCCTGGTATAGCAAGAAACTCGGGTCATGAGGACTGAGTGAAGTACAGTCAGGACTCCAGCACCATTTCTCTACAATTCTCTTGCTTTGCTTTGCTTTGCTTTGCCCTCCTTTGTGTGTAGGCTTTGTCTTCAAGGTGACATCCTTCACTACTGAAAGAAGACCATGAGCAGCAACAATGGCAACATGCTTTCTGGTTCCCTTCCAGTGGAAGAGTCATTGGGTTAACTTCAATTCAAATTTCCTTGCTTTCACTTTAACCTGTTAGTTACAAGATCACATTATCCAAGGTTTAACCTTATTCCTATAGATTATGTTACTAAGTTATTAATCGTAGTTAACATTTCCTAATAAGTTTTCCTAAGATGTGAAGAACTTATCCATTACTTCAGGACTATTTAGTTTCAGAAATCTAAACTTATTAGAAAAAAACAGAGGTAAAAATATATACAAAATACAACACTTATGAGATAAGATGCCATATATATATTATTTTCTCTGAAATATTCATTTAAAAAGCTCTCTTTGTATAGTGCATATTATGTGAAGTACATAATCATAGGAAAATATATACTGGGAATTAAGAACTGGAACTAAGAATACATCAAAATGGTGATTTCTATTAAGATATGTGTACTGGACAGATTATGCCAATTATGTTTTCCTTAAACTGTGCTGGGCACACAATAAGCATTCAATCCCCTTTTAAAAGAGGTAGCAAAAAGTTTTTGAAGAGGTAATCTATGAAAAGATAACTGCTTTTGTAAATAACATTATCATAAAAAGAATGGAACTAAATGACAAAGAACATTATGGATTTGAGGTTAAGACTTATTTTCGAAATATTTTTGTTCTTTCCAAATGTGAGTTAAAAATATAATAGGCCTTCTGAACCTGCCACAAAGTCCCACGATACCTCTAGACATTATGAGAGATCTTTACTTCTACATCCAAAGGATTCTTCTGGAAACTTAAAGTATGGAAACGAAAGTCAGGGATCTCTAGCACAATGCTGCCGTGTTTCTCTGATTATTCAGCTGGAAGAGAGGTGATGGGAAGATACTTGGGGAATGAGCTACATTCCTTTCTCCAACGGGAGCTATGTAAATGTCATGAGTCAGAGGTGCACAGGTGTTTTCTTAGTGGATGGTTTACAAGGGCTTACATATCCAACAACATCACATGTGTTTTCTTCTTTGTATATCTCTCTGGAAAAAATTTCTACTTTTCTCAATGTGTCAATAAACATCCTTGAAAGAACAGACTTAGATTTCTAGTTTTTAATTTTTGCTAGTGAGGCCTAATGTGCTCTTCTCAGCAGCAATGAGCAGCTTCATTTAAACTGATTACCTTAGGCTTAACTAAAGAGAAACAGTAGTTCTCTAGTCAGCCTTCAGTCAGACCTTATAACATATGCAAGAGGCAGAGGAAAGTACAAGGGTTAGGAATATGGGAGAAAGAAAAGACCTAATATGACAATCAAATAAAGCTGCATGAAAGCAATGGAGATGCTAATTACTGAGGAATAAAATGATCCTTAGCAATCCTTAGTATTAGCTTATTGAAAAGGGTCAGTTAGATGAGTTTTTGAATGAAGTGTCTCATTATTCTGGTTCCAAATCTTCCATAGGTATAAATACTTTAAATTCAGCAAATAAGAAGAGCGATCAAGATGGCATAGTAGTAGGACATGGAGGTCACCTCCTCCCAAAAATACATCAAAAATATATCAACATGTGGGACTATTCTCACAGAACATCTACTGCATGCTAGCAGACCTCAGACTTCCAAAAGGGCAAGAAAATCTCCATGTAACCAGGTTGGACAAAAGACAAAGAAAAAAAAAAAAAAAGGAATCAGGATGGGACCTGTGGCCCTGGGAGTGGGCTGTGAAAAAGGAAAGGTTCCTGCACCCTGGGAAGTCCTCTCACTGGTGGGGAGATCAGCCTGGATGGAGGAGGAGCTTTGGAGCCTCGGAGGAGAGTGTAGCAACCTGTTTTTGGGAGGCAAAATGGAGAGAGACGAGCAGATTGTCAGTGCTGCTGCCCTGTGATCCCCAGACTGATGCGTGTCTGCTTGTGCAGACAGGGGCTGGGTGCTGAAGCTCAGGCTTCAGAGGTCAGGCCCAGGGAGAGGACTGGGCTCGGCTGTGAGGAGACAGCCTGAAAGGGCTGGAGTGTGATGTGGCTGTAACCGAGCGTGCAAGCTGACGAATCCTTGGCCTGCCATAGAGGTGAGGCGCCATTGCTGGGGGGCGGGCGAGGGGAGGGCCCGGCCCTACCATAGGAGACTCTTCCCCCATGTGCGCTCTCTCAGGTGACAGGACACTGCTGTCACGAGCCCTGCGGGTGGGTGTGAGCTGCTGCCACCAATGCACACCACTGCTGAAATATCAGGGAGCAGGTGCCAACTGCTACCTCTGCTGTTGCAGGCTCTGGAGCACGTGTGAGCTGCCACCACTGAGAGATCCGGGAGTGTGTGCCAGCCGTTGCCACCACTGTTGTGGGATCTAGGAGCATGCACAAGCCTCTGCTGTTGAGATCTGGGAGTGCATACTGGCCACCACTGCCCTGTTGAGGGCTCTGGGAGGGTGCAGGAGCCACCACATCTGTGTATCCCCTATCAAGGGGATAACAGCCAGCACACGCTGAGGAAAAAGGTGGCAGGCATCCATACTAAAAAGAGCCCTTGCGCCAAAAATAATAAACCTACACAAGGTGCACAGGGACATTCCCACGTATAAATAGCTTTCCAAGACCACAGTAGATAACTGTTTCTCCTAAACTCAGAGTAAGAGAAATACAAGTAAAATGAAGAAGCAGAGGAACCACTCCCACTTAAAAGACCAAGAGAATTCCCCTGAAAGAACAACGAAAGAGACCTCTTCAGTCTAATAGACACCAAGTTTAAAGAGGAGATAATGAAAATACTGAAGGAATTAGAAAGGCTGTTGACAGAAATGCAGATTACTTTAAAAAGGAACTAGAAAATAGGAGGAGGAGCCAAGGAAAATTAGAAAATTCATTTGCAGAGGCAAAAGCTGAACTAAAGGTGATGAACAGCAGTAAGAATGAAGTAAGAATGAAGAATGAGTAAATGATCTGGAAGACAGAATAATGGAAATCACCCAGTCAGAACAGCGGACACAAAGCCAAATGAAAAGAAATGAAAGCAGTATGAGAGACCTATGGGATAATTAAAAGCCTGCCAATCTATGCATAATAGGGATTCCAGAAGGAGAAGAAGTAGAAAAGGGGATTGAAAATGTATTTGAAGAAATTATGGCTGAAAACTTCTCAAACTTAAAGAAGGAAACAGATATCCAGGTACAGGAAGCACAGGGTTCCAAAGAAGATGAACCCAAACAGATGTACACCAAGACATATTATAATTAAAATGGCAAATGTTAAAGATAAAGAAAGGATTCTAAAGGCAGCAAGAGAAAAACAAAGTTAATTACAAGGGAACCCCCATAGGGCTATCAGCTGATTTTTCTACAGAAATGTTACAGGCCAGAAGAGAATGGCAAAATATATTCAAAGTCTTGAAAGGGAAAAATCTGCAACCGAGAATACTCCACCCAGCAAGATTACCGTTTAAAATAGAAAGACATAAGGAATTTCTTAGAAAAGCAAAAACTAAAAGAATACAGCAATACTAAACCTATCCTAAAAGAAATATTGAAAGGATTTCTCTAAATAGAAAAGAGGCAAGAAGCTATAGGAAAGAGGAAATCACGATAGGAAAGTAAATCACTTAAATGAGCCAGTATACAGATTAAAAAGAAAAAAAAAATCTATTTGTGAAAGTGATGATAACCACAAGGAACAGCAAAAGGATGAACATGAAGCTGTAAAAGAGGACATCAAAATCACAAAATGTGGGGGAGGAGAGAAAGAAAATTTAGATTCTTTCTTTTGTTTTAATTTTAAAGAATGCATTTGAGCCTATATGACTACCAGTCTAAGGCAAAGTAGATGTAGGAAGGGGTTAACATACTTGAAAAACAGGGTAACCAAAACAAATCAAAAACATACAATAAAGTCACAAACACCAAAGAGAAGAGAACATAATGCAAAAAAAAAAAAATCAAATCACAAAAGGAAAAGCAGAAAAGAAAAAGGGACAAGGAAGAAATATAAAAACAACAGGAAAACAAGGTTTAAAATAGTAATAAATACATATCAATAATTACCTTAAATGTCAATGGACTAAATGATCCAATCAAAAGACATAAGAGTGGCAGATTGGATAAAAAAACAAGAGCCTATAATATGCTGCCTACAAGAGAGTCACTTTAGGGCAAAGGACACACATAGATTGAAAGTAAGGGGATGGAAAAAGATATTTCACGCAAACATAAATGACAAGAAAGTAGGGGTCGCAATGCTCATATCAGACAAAATAGACTTTAAAACAAAGGCCATAAAGAAAGATAAGGACACTATAACATGATAAAAGTATCAATACAGGAAGAGGATTTTACACAACCAGTGGTATTCATCCCATGTTCACAAGTATGGTTCAACATATGCAAATCAATCAATGTGATACATCACATCAACAAAAGACAAAAACCACACAATCATCTCAACAGATGCAGAAAAAACATTTGATAAAATTCTACATCCATTCATGATAAAAACTCTTATTAAAGTAGATATAGAAGGAACATATCTCAACATAATAAAAGCTATTTATGACAAACCCAGAGCCAATATAACACTCAACGGTGAAAAGGTGAAAGCCTTCCCACTAAAATCAACACAACATGATAAAGATGCCCACTCTCACCACTTTTATTCAACATACTACTGAAGTCCTAGCCACAGCACTCAGGCAAGAAAAATAAATAAAAGGTATCCAAATTGGAAGGGAAGAGGTAAAACTGTCATTACATGCAGATGACATGATACTATATATAGAAAACCCTCAAGATTCCACACAAAAACTACTAGAACTGATAAACAAATTCAGCAAGGTAGCAGGATACAAGATTAATATACAGAAATCAGTTGCATTTCTTTACACTAACAATGAAATATCAGAAAGGGAATGTAAAAAAAAGACTACCTTTTATAATTGCACCAAAAAAAAAAAAAAGTACTTAGGAATAAAACTGGCTAAGAAGGCAAAAGACTTAAATGCTGAGAACTATGAAACATTAATAAAGGAAACTAAAGGTGATTCAAAGAAATGGAAAGGTATCCCATGCTCTTGGATTGGAAGAATTAATATTGTTAAATGGCCATACTACCCAAAACAATCTACAGATTTAATGAGATCCCTAACAAATTACCCATGACATTTTTCACAGAACTAGAATAATCCTAAAGTTTGTATGGTACCATAAAAGACCCAGAATTGCCAAAGCAATCCTGAGGAAAAAGAACGAAGATGGAGGCGTAACCCTCCCAGACCTCAGATAATACTATAAAGCTACAGTAATCACAGCAGCATGGTACTGGCACAAAAACAGACATACAGATACACGGGACAGAATAGCGAGCCCCAAAATAAACCCACACCTATGGACAATTAATCTTAGACAAAGGAGGCAAGAATATACAATAGGAAAAAAGACAGTCTCTTCAGCAAGGGGTGCTGGGAAAGCTGGACAGCCACATGTAAATCAGTGAAGTTAGAACACACCCCGACACTATGCATAAAAATAGACTCAAACGGCTTAAAGACTTAAACATAAGACATGACACCATAAAACTCCTAGAAGAGATAATAAGCAAAACATTCTCTGACAGAAATTGTACCAATGTTTTCTTAGGTCAGTCTCCCAAGGCAATAGAAATAAAAACGAAAATAAACAAATGAGATCTAATGAAACTTACAAAGGAAACCATAAACAAAATGAAAAGACAACCTACAGAATGGAAGAAAATATTTGCAAACAATGTGACCGACAAGGGCTTAATTTCCAAAATATACAAACAGCTCATACAACCAATAACAAAAAAACAACTCAATAGAAAAATGGCCAGAAGACCTAAATAGACATTTCTTCAAAGACACACAGATAACCAATAGGCACATGAAAAGATGCTCGACATCACTAATTATTAGACAAATGCAAATCAAAACTACAGTTAGGTACCAACTCACACCAGTCAGAATGGCCATCACTAAAAACTCTACAAATAACAAATGCTGGAGAGACTGTAGAGAAAAGGGAACCCTCCTACACTGTTGGTGGGAATGTAAGTTGGTGCAGCCACTTTGGAAAACAGTATGAAGGTTCCTCAAAAAGCTAAAAATAGAATTACCATATGATCTAGCAATCCCACTCCTGGGCATATATCCAGACAAAACTATAATTCAAAAAGATACATGCACCCCTATGTTCATAGCAGCACTATTCACAACAGCCAAGACATGGAAACAATGTAAATGTCCATCAACAAATGAATGGATAAAGAAGATGTGGTACATATACACAATGGAATACTACTCAGCCATACAAAAGAATGAAATAATGCCATTTGCAGCAACATGGATGGAACTATAGATTACCATACTAAGTGAAATAAGTCAGAAAGAGAAAGACAATATATCATTTATACATGGAATCTAAAATATGACAGAAAGGAACATATCTACAAAACAGAAACAGACACACAGACATAGAGAACAGACTTGCGGTTGCAAAGGTGGAGGAGGGGCATGGGAGGGATGGACTGGGAGTTTGGGGTTAGCAGATACAAACTATAACATATAGAAGGGATAAACAACAAGGTCCTACTGTATAGCACAGGGAACTGTATTCAATATTCTGAGCTAAGCCAAAATGGAAAAGAATATAATAAAGAATGTATATATATGTATAATTGAATCACTTTGCTGTACAACAGAAATTAGCACAGCATTGTAAATCAACTACACTTCAATTAAAAAAATTCACATACAGAGTGAAGTAAGAGAAAAACTAATACCATATGCTAACACATATATATGGAATCTAAAAAAAAAAAATGGTTCTGTTGAACCTAGGGGCAGGACAGGAATAAAGACACAGACGTAGAGAATGGACTTGAGGACACGGGGAAGGGGAAGGATAAGCTGGGACAAAGTGAGAGAGTGGCATGGACGTATATACACTACCAAATGTAAAATAGTTAGCTAGTGGGAAGCAGCCACATAGCACAGGGAGATCAGCTTCATGCTTTGTGTCCACCTAGAGGGGTGGGAGGGAGACCAAGAAGGAGGAGATATGGGGATATATGTATATGTATAGTTGATTCACTCTGCTATACAGCAGAAACTAACACACCATTGTAAAGCAGTTATACTCCAATAAAAATGTTAAAAAAAAAGGAAAAAAATTAACAATTTTCTCTAAAATAAATAAATAAAAGTTCAGCAAATAATTAATGTTACTGTATTTTTAATCTTAAAAGGAAATCTTTAATTTCCAGTCTTTGGTAGTGGTATGAAGTTATCTAAATATGCTCAGTATTATTATATAACTAGAGTTTCATCTTTCTCTTATCATTTTGAAAATTCAATATGTATTACCTTGACACATAAAAATCTTTGAATGACTTGCTATTTTCATAGATAAAACTTTGTGTAGGTCTAATTGTCTTTATGGAAGTTTCTAGTAGAAGCAGCTGAGCCCACTATCAACCCACCAAGTAGTAAATGACTTTACCAATTTCAATAGATGCTAAGACTGATATAATCTGACTATAAATCATTATCTAGCCAGTGGATAACCGAACGCATAGCTTAGACATTCATTATTAGAACAATAGGAAGTCCAGAGGAAAGACAGTTGATAAAAAAAACTTTCTGGTTCAGTGATTTGTAGGGAAGAGAAATCTCAATTCTGCAAAAGAATTTCCAGTTTTTAACTAATCCAATCAGTTTTCCTAATCTTCCTGGTAACTAGAAACAGGTTAGGAGTGGGAAGTAGTAGAATGAAGATGAGGAGTTCTGTTTTTAACCACTGCCATTAAAAGCTTGGGAAAAAGATAAACCCCAAATCACCAAAGAACATTCTTTCCTTAAAATGTTTTCAAAATAAATATGTGACCAATCTTCAGAACAATGTACACCATGGATAAGTTAAAACTTTTAGGAAAGGGGACAATTGGGATAACTTCTAAATACTGTATAATCAAGACCCAGGAGAAGTGACTTGTTTCCAGTTTCCTGGCAAAAGAAAATGTGGGACCATAGGGGCTGACATTTCGACATTTTATCTGAAACTGTGAAACAGAAACAACTGTGCAAAACGCATGACTCAAACGTGAAAAAACAAAAACCCCCACAAATGTATAACTCTAAAAATATGTGATCAATGTTTAATATTCTGAGGATTAAGTAACAAAATCGAAAAAATTTTTTTACTTGACTAGGTTGATTTCCTCTGAATTCTTCTAAGAGTTAAAAACAAACTATTACACTTATTGATTTAGAACCATCAGATTTTACTTCAGGAAAATCTAATACCTTTCAAAAGGTTATAATTTTAACATTAGCACAAAAAATTACTTCCTAACATTTCATTTGTAAAAAACTTTTCCGCAGCCAAAGATTCCTATTTTTGAATTACAGTACTGCAAGGCACATACAGAACTCACCTCCTTCAAAACACACAGAAGATATACTCCCTGAAATAGAATTTTTAAAATCCTCAAACAATTAGAAACACTACAAAGTTAGCAATTTTTAGGTAAAAATGTGGCTCCTACAGGATCATGCACCTTTCTTAAAATCAATTCAGCACATATGTATAAATAATCCTTTTTTAAAACATTTGTACTTGAAATGTAGATACAGTGATGCTGAAGACAGCACTGAACAAACCTGAAAAGTACTACAGCTCGATAAAGTTTATGTTATTGCCTTCATGAGAGACTATATCATCTCTAGTATTCTCAAAGACTTGAATTTAATAATGGGGTAACTACACAGGAAATAAAAGATTTTCTTTCTTTCCTTACTAACAATATTTCCTTCACCTCTAACACCAATTCTTTTATAAAGGATGCTAAATGAAATCTATCTTTTGTTCAGTAAAACTGAGGACAGGACCATTTAGTTGCCTCTACTAAATTTAATGCAGCTTAATTAGGGACCAGGTACATATTTGCCTCTGAAAATTTTTGGTCAAGCATGTCTAACCATAAAAGAAAATGGAATTTTAAGAGGTAGATTTTTTCCCAATGATGCATTTTGTTAATAAACATTTTGTCAACAAAATAAAAACAAGCACTATGTTTTCTTGTATAACGGTCTAATGAAAAGAAAAATAAAAGATAGATATGATATTTGTTATAGTCTGACATTTAAACAGTCATAGTATTGGATGTTTTGTGACCAGTGCATTTTGGACTCTCTCAGTATCAAAATACGAGTCTGCCAACTGTATTAAACCCTCCTCCACCCCCACCACCAGTTGGTCCACAGCTTCCTGGTGGATCATTGTCGTCAAATCCATTGGGCCGAAATGAACAGGATGCAGATGCAGCTTGTAGGGCCCGGGCTCGAGCATTCAGCTCTTGTTCCTAAAATTAAAAATTGTTTTTATGAAATTAAAATTCTAAATACAGTGGATGGGTATCACCTACACAAATATTTTTAAATTGCCTTAATCCTTAATAAGCATCCTTCAAATCTCAGTAACTTTAAAAATATTGATTACACTAATCTTTACCAAATCTTACTAAAGTCGAGTACCTAATCACAGATGGAGCGAACAAGGTAGAGAGCAAAATCCTAGTATAACTCTACAGGATGACAGATCCTAAAGGCCATTCTCTTTCCGTACCCGCCTTTACAGAAGATGAAACTGAAGCTCCACAGTCTTAAAATTTCTCTACAGAAATATCACAATTCTTTCAACACTCATCACCATATACAAGAATGGATTTCTTTTCTAATACACAGAACACAGAATTCAAAGGTTACATTTTCTGTCAAGTGGAGCTATTTTGGAAGTGGGTGATTACAGTAAAAGGTATAAATAATGAAAGAAGCCTGAATTTTTTTCCTACCCTTTCCTCAGAATATTTCTCAGTAAATAACAGCTCAAAAACACTGCTAAGGAAAAGGAGCCTGTCTCCTTACAGTATTACTTAAAACTTCCCCTACCAGATTATTAGAGCTTTTATAAGGAACCATATTCATCTATGTGCCTGACACATATTAAGTGCTCAGTAAATATTAATGATTTCAGACTAGAACACTATTAGGTACTTGGCCACGAAAGGAACAAATGTGAATAAGCACTTATTTATTTATTTATAAAGAAACTGCAAATTCATTTGGCAAGGTGTAGAGCTGGATTCTAAAACTGGCACAAACTCCTAGGAAGAAAATATTCTGATATATGTCCATGTTCCTGGGAAAGAGTCTATAACTTTCAAGTGAGGTCATCGGCGTCAACAAGGTCTAAAAGCCACTAGCAACAGCACAACCCTTAAATGGTTAGGTATAATCATCCTGAAGAACTTTCATAGTACAGTCAACGTTAATAACAAAAACTGTACTACTTTCAATTTTTCAACTAAAAGCCCAATTACTTTGCTCCTCCTGGCAAGGTAATTTTATTTTACAATTTCTAGCTAAATTTTCTTGGTTGACTATTCTATCCCCTTCATGAGATGCCCAATTTTTATTATGGAGAAAAAAATCCCAGGCTTAACCTGACATCAATCCCTCATATACGGACACCCTGTTTCTCAGTAAGCATACAGCGACTGCTGTATGATTCCCAATACACAAAATTATCAAGAACCACATATTTTTAGGGCTGAATGTGACCTAAGAAATCCTTATAGCAGAATGGCCTAATTAACCAGTCTCTGACAGGCCTTAGAAAGGCTTTTAAAACTTAATTTGCAGGATATTTCTCAAAAACATTTTTTTAATTAACTCTATCATTTACAACATTTATAACTGCTGGCTCCTCTGTATCATGTCCAACCACACAATATTTTTCAGGAGCTATAGTAATTTATTCTTCAATTTGTAAAATTAAAGTAAGAATTACATACATTTTACAGAGAGAAAATAAAAGCTGCAATGGATATATCAGAAACAGACACAAAAATAAGAAACAAAAATCCTCTATTATGGCTCTATAATCTATTAAGCTATCTAAACAAGCAATGAAAATATGACTCTGGATCTAAGAAACAATATCTGGTTTAGGATACAGATCATCTTCCCCAATGAAATAAATAAAACTGAGTAAATATGCAAGGCAGATTTCAAGAAGTTCTGCTCCCAAAAGATATGGCAAATTTTGCCTGGACTTTGTTAAAAAGTGACTTCTCACCAGAAACTATGTTGAAGGACCCACAAAATACAAAACTTAGTAACTCCACTGCTTCTGAGACACCTGAAACCTATATTATATTTTAAGATAGAGAGCTTCCCAAGAAAGAAATATTCCATTTTTACTTTCTTAGCTATTTATATAAATACATGGCTTGAATCTAAAAAAAAAGAAGAAAGAAAAAAGAAAAAAAAGGTTCTGAAGAACCCAGGGGCAGGATAGGAATAAAGATACAGACGTAGAGAATGGACTTGAGGACACGGGGAGGGGGAAGGGTAAGATGGGACGAAGTGAGAAAGTGGCATGGACAAATATACACTATCAAATGTAAAACAGATAGCTAGTGGGAAGTAGCTGCATGGCCCAGGGAGATCAGCTCGGTGCTTTGTGACCACCTAGAGGGGTGGGATAGGGAGGGTGGGAGGGAGGGAGATGCAAGAGGGAGGAGATATGGGGATATATGTAAATGTATAGCGAATTCACTTCGTTATAAAACAGAAACTAACACACCATTGTAAAGCAATTATGCTCCAATAAAGATGTTAAATAAATAAATACATAAATACATACATACATGGCTGAGGGAGAAAAATGTATTATATTCTGTTTTCAGAAGATAAGCTTAAACTATGGATAGAAGTAGGGGAAACTGCTTTTCATTTTATTTCTTTTAATACAGATGACAATATTAGGTAAATGTCACAAACTATGAATCTCAGTGCATATGTAATTTATATCCCAAATTTATATCAAGTATTAAAATTAATTCTTATTTCAGCAGTGGACTGTACATCTAGTGACAAAAAGGAGTTTTTGTCGCTTCGGGACAAAAACCTTTCAGTATACTTAGATCTCTCATTTAAATAAATCTGTAAACATTAAATTAATCCATCTTTTCTTTTCCTTTACACAGATATAATGTATACTCTTCTGTATGTGTGATGAAGAAAAAAATTAAGACAAACTCCCACCTTCTCCAAAGAAACAAAGGAAAGAAACTGAACACGAAAGGAGAGAACTGTCTGCAGCTGGTGTGGGACACATGGGGATAGGTGGTGCGACTCACACAGCTTTTCTCTCACTGGATCCTAACTGAAAGCATGATTTTGGTAGTCCAGACACTAAAATAATGGAGATACTCCTAACGGAAGTTGGGGAGAGAAATATATATGAAGAGATAAGCCCTTTCCAAAATTTACTTTAAGATCCACAATTCGCATTGCTCTCTTATGTGTCAGGCTATGATACAGAGTAGAAAATAGTTTATCAGACAGGATTTTTTTGCCTAGGCTTTTCACAACCACTAATCCTGCTAATACTATAGAAACAGCAAGAGTCTTTCTAACACTTGTAAATCTAGTTGTGACTTTACTCAACTCCACACCCTTATTTTTACTAAGATCTGATTAAGTTTTTTACAACTGTTTTATAAATAGGTATAATGCTGTTCTTAAAGCCAAAGTTATATCCTAGACATAGCAATCTATTACACAGCATTATTACTATGAAATGGGCACAAACTTTTAACTATACCCCAGGAATGAATGTAAAAACAAAACTGAGAATAAGAGCAAAAACATAACATACAGGTTCCACTTGTTCAAAACTAAGAAATGATAGCTGAAAACGGCTGTATACAAAAATCTCAACATCACACATTCTCACTGCCTGGCAATTATGAGAACATGTTCATCAGTACAGAAGAAACACTATAGTCTCCTAATACAAACTTAAGATGCCAGATGATTCAGTTACACAGTATGAGAAACATCACAATTCAAACCTTATCAATTAAAGTCTAAATATATTTAAGTTTCTAATTAAGAGTTGAGTATGTTTTTGTAATTTGCTTTAAAAAAGCACTTTGATAATGAAGCTTTAATAGCCTAAGAATCTTAATACAGGTAAATAAATAAATAACTTAATGTAAAATTTAGTGATATCTTTTGGCATTAAACAACTGGCCTGAGATTTAAAATGGAATTCAGAACAACTGCACAACACTGAGAAACTGAATTAACAAAGTACATAATGGTTTTCCTTTATAATGACATAAGGGTATTAAAATCATAATGCAAAGAATGGCTCATCACATACAAACATTGTAAAATCAGGATGTAATGGGGTAAATGGCAAGATAGAGAAAATCATGTAGAGCCAGGTTGCAATACAAATAGTTGTTACGGTTAAAAGAGCTTTTGGCATTACAATTACACAAATTAGAGTAGTTTCTGCATATTTCCAAAAGTCAAGATTGCACTGGGCCTTATTTCCATATTTTATACTGTAGAAAATTTCTATTTTAACCTAACCTTCTTACACTCCACCTCTCCAATCTTCAAGAATCATGAGTCCTATCTAAGTGCTTATTCAATATGTAGTGAGGAGGACATGTTTGAGTATACTCTATTACCTTGAACATAAGCCTTCTGACTGGATGTTAGAGTCTTTGGTAGTGAATAATGAATATTCTGAGTTTCTAATTTTTTTTCTGTAAAATGTACTGTTTTTGTGTGACTCTGGAACATTGCCATACTCCTTTAAAAATGTATCATGTATCGTTATTTGAGTATTGTTTAATACAGTAAATTTGAAAACTTTTTGAGTAAACTTCCCTCTAAAAATCAGTACTGTTTTTTCTTATTCTGTATCCTTTAGGAGTCTGTAATAAAAAATTTTTAGAAACTTACTTATTTAAACTCATACAATCATTTGGACTACCCAATTAATACACCTACAATTTTAACTACAATTTACTGTTGGTCCTTTATGTCGATAGCAAGTTGGCAGGTTTCAAAGAAAAATGCTTTCAGCAAGATCTTTATTAACTTTAACGTAAGAAAAAGCGCTAACTCTGTGCAAAAAATGCTTTCAGCAAGGTCTTTATTAACTTTAAAGTAAGAAAAAGCGCTAACTCTGTGCGAAAAGTAAATTCAGCTCATATGAAACCTTTACTCCACAGTTTTTATTTACTAATTGTTCTATTACTGCCATGATTCTGCTGATCAGGTCCTTAAAGAATACAAATATCCTTTCTTTACATATTCTACCTTTTAGTATCCTTTACTTTATCCACCTGACCGTCAATAAACAGTCATTAAAATATTTATACAAAGGTCTAGAAGGAATAAATACAAATTTAGCAGTTGTTTCCCCTGGCAGGTGGGACTGAAGGGAAGAGGAAAATACTTCCATTTTATTAAGCTTCCTAAATTTCTATATGGCATGATTTTATAAAGATCACATCTTTTCTAATTAAAAACAAACAAGGTTACTCAACATAGTTTTGGAAGTTTTAGCCACAGCAATCAGAGAAGAAAAAGAAATAAAAGGAATCCAAATTGGTAAAGAAGAAGTAAAGCTGTCACTGTTTGCAGATGACATGATACTATACATAGAGAATCCTAAAGATGCTACCAGAAAACTACTAGAGCTAATCAATGAATTTGGTAAAGTAGCAGGATACAAAATTAATGCACAGAAATCTCTGGCATTCCTATACACTAATGATGAAAAATCTGAAAGTGAAATCAAGAAAACACTCCCATTTACCACTGCAACAAAAAGAATAAAATACCTAGGAATAAACCTACCTAAGGAGACAAAAGACCTGTATGCAGAAAATTATAAGATACTAATGAAAGAAATTAAAGATGATACAAACAGGTAGAGAGATATACCATGTTTTTGGATTGGAAGAATCAACACTGTGAAAATGACTCTACTACCCAAAGCAATCTACAGATTCAATGCAATCCCTATCAAACTACCACTGGCATTTTTCACAGAACTAGAACAAATAATTTCACAATTTGTATGGAAACACGAAAGACCGTGAATAGCCAAAGCAATCTTGAGAAAGAAAAACGGAGCTGGAGGAATCAGGTTGCCTGACTTCAGACTATACTACAAAGCTACAGTAATCAAGACAGTATGGTACTGGCACAAAAACAGAAATATAGATCAATGGTACAGGATAGAAAGCCCAGAGATAAACCCACACACATATGGTCACCTTATCTTTGATAAAGGAGGTGAGAATATACAGTGGAGAAAAGACAGCCTCTTCAATAAGTGGTGCTGGGAAAACTGGACAGGTACTTGTAAAAGTATGAAATTAGAACACTCCCTAACACCATACACAAAAATAAACTCAAAATGGATTAAAGACCTAAATGTAAGGGCAGACACGATCAAACTCTTAAAGGAAAACATAGGCAGAACACTATGACATAAATCACAGCAAGATCCTTTTTGACCCACCTCCTAGGGAAATGGAAATAAAAACAAAAATAAACAAATGGGACCTAATGAAACTTCAAAGCTTTTGCACAGCAAACGAAACCATAAACAAGACCAAAAGACAACTCTCAGAATGGGAGAAAATATTTGCAAATGAAGCAACTGACAAAGGATTAATCTCCAAAATATACAAGCAGCTCATGCAGCTCAATATCAAAAAAACAAACAACCCAATCCAAAAATGGGCAGAAGACCTAAATAGACATTTCTCCAAAGAAGATATACAGTCTGCCAAAAAACACATGAAAGAATGCTCAACATCATTAATCATTAGAGAAATGCAAATCAAAACTAGAATGAAATATCATCTCACACCGGTCAGAATGGCCATCATCAAAAAATCTACAAACAATAAATGCTGGAGAGGCTGTGGAGAAAGGGGAACACTCTTGCACTGTTGCTGGGAATGTAAATTGATACAGCCACTATGGAGAACAGTACGGAGGTTCCTTAAAAAACTACAAATAGAACTACCATACGACCCAGCAATCCCACTACTGGGCATATACCCTGAGAAAACCATAACTCAAAAAGAGTCATGTACCAAAATGTTCATTGCAGCTCTATTTACAATAGCCAGGACATGGAAGCAACCTAAGTGTCCATCAACAAATGAATGGATAAAGAAGATGTGGCACATATATACAATGGAATATTACTCAGCCATAAAAAGAAACGAAATTGAGTTATTGGTAGTGAGGTGGATGGACCTAGAGTCTGTCATACAGAGTGAAGTAAGTCAGAAAGAGAAAAACAAATACTGTATGCTAACACATATATATGGAATCTAAGAAAAACAAAAAAAAGGTCATGAAGAACCTAGGGGCAAGATGGGAATAAAGACACAGACCTACTAGAGAATGGACTTGAGGATATGGGGAGGGGCGAAGGGTAAGCTGTGACAAAGTGAGAGAGTGTCATGGACATATATACACTACCAAACGTAAAATAGATAGCTAGTGGGAAGCAGCCGCATAGCACAGGGAGATCAGCTCGGTGCTTTGTGACCACCTAGAGGGGTGGGATAGGGAGGGTGGGGGGGGAGGGAGACGCAAGAGGGAAGAGATATGGGAACATATGTATATGTATAACTGATTCACTTTGTTATAAAGCAGAAACTAACACACCATTGTAAAGCAATTATACTGCAATAAAGATGTTAAAAAAAACAGAAAAAAAACAAACAAGGGCTTCTATACTGCATGTACTTGTGACTTTTAATAACTAATTTGTAACATTAGAAAGAAAATTTAGCTATATAGGTTGAACCCATTTCATATAAACCCAGATTCGAATTTCAAATCACCACTTTGTAAATTCCTTAAAAATGCAGAAGTTGGATTTCAAAATTAAGGCACTCATTTAACCACCTGTCAATTGTTTAAATATTTTCCACAAATGATGAAGCTTATATTTCCAACTTACCTGTAAATATAGTTTATTGTCTTTTGTTATAGCATCCATTAGTTCTTTCTGTAGAGGTGGGTCTCCATTTACCCAGAGTCCAGTGGTTGAATTATTCCCATTTAAACCATTAGTGCTGTTCTGTTTTTTATACAACAGCACATAAGCTGTGTCCTTGGGAAACCTACTAGTAATTTTCTGGACTGACTGAAATGAAGTAAACGTCACTCTGCTGTCATTAAATAAAAACCATTCTTTTGACATTTCCTTATTTTCCAAATCCTGTTCAATAACTGCACTGGGACTATCTCTCCCTAATAAATGACTCTGGGAGGAGGCTAATGTCAGAGTTTCGGGCTGGTGGCACATCTGGTATGAGGACTCTGTACCTGTGATGTTTCTGGCATAAGAATAGTAATGTCCGCTTTCAGAGGATACACCAGAGTGAACGACAACAGAACTCAATAGATAGGGCACCAATTTTGGGGAGCAAGCTTCTTCAGTCCCAGAAGGCTTTAATTTTTTAGCTAGATTCTCACTAATATCAGTGAAGTCAACATCTAGAGACCAACTTTCTGACAACGAAGAGAAAGAAGTAGTTCTTTTAACTGGCAACTCCAAAACCAGTGGCAGTGACACATTGTCTAGGATTTTTCTTCTCACATGATACTTCTGATCATATGAAAATCTTAGGAGAGTAAGAATAAGGTATTCAGGTTCCTCCGTGATTTGCATAGTTTTCTCGGCATTCTGCAGAGAGGCACAGTTTTCACAATAATATTGGTTGTCACCAGTAAGAATCTCTGGAGCCAAAAAATAATTTAGTAAGTCAGTTACTGAAGATGTGGTTTCACCTCCTGCTTTCTGAGGTACATCTTTATTAATAAGCATCTTGCTAGAGTCATTAGGGACAGAAGTGTCTTCACTACAGCAAAACTCATCAGGACTGTCCACCATTCTTTCATTCACAGCTGAGTAACAGGCAAAGGCAGCTGTTGATGGATTACAGACTCCTGGTTCTTTTGAAGGACCAGGTACACTGGCCTGCATTAGACCACCATCTTGTGTACTGGGTGATGATGCCGGTTCTTGAAAAGACAAGTTTTCCATAGAAGAGGAAGGACAAAAGGCAAGTGAAAGATCTGTAAAGGCTTCCACTTTTTGTGAGGTACTCCTGCAGTTCAAACAACATATGTGAGTTTGTAGTTTTCCTCCAAACATTTTTTCGATTAATGTCTTCTCACTATCACTTGTGCAAGGGGTCTCTGTTAGTACAGCTGCCTTATTGGCTACTTCTTGTAAAGAAGTTTCACTGCACCCCAGACTTTCAGAAAGCTTGTGTGAGGACTGAACTTTCAAGATCTTTTCTTCTTCATGGAGCCTGTAGAAGAGTATATCATTATATAGCTACTTTGCTTAAATTTAAATGTCATTTCTACTTTAAAATATTGGTTGCCTATATAAATAGCCAAATTATTCTTATCAAATATAATGCTTAACTAAAAAAAAATCAAGTTTCTCCTCCTTTAATCAAGAGGAATATTGAACAGTTTGAGAAGGTAGATCAGAAGAGAAGTTAGGAACTGTTCCTACACTATATTCTCATTACACTTTCGTCATACTGCTATTTTATAGCACTTATTATAGTTAATTATACATGTCCACTAACTGTCTTATATATCTTTGTTTGCCTGACACTTCACAGAAAGCCTGGCACAAAGAAACCACTCAACATATCCTTGCTGAATGGAAGGAAGGTTGAGTTCAACTAACTTTACCAGTCATTCACATAACAGAAGGGAGGCAAAGACAGGGAAATACAGGAAGATAATAGGTTTTATTAACTAAGTGGTAAGAAGACAATAAAATTTACCAAACCCACTGAATTATGAACTGGTTTAAAGAGCAGTTATTAATTTTTTTTGTCTCAGGATGCCTTTATACTCTTAAACAAAATTGAGGAACCCAAAAGCTTTCATTTATGTGGTTATACCTATTAATATTTACTGTATTCAAAAATTGAGAATAAAGGTAATAATACATTTAAAAACAATAATAAACTCATTACATGTTAATATAAATAACATTTTTTAAAATAAATAATAGTTATATTTTCTAAACCCCCGAAAACTTAGAAGAATGGCGCTGTTTTACATTTTGCCAATACTTCAAGTATCTGGCTTAATAGAAGACAGGCTGGATCCTCATATCTGCCCTGCATTCAGTCTATCGTGATATGTTGTTCTGGATGAAGTATATGAAGAAAATCTGGCCTCAACTACATATACACAGATATGCAGTTCGAAAAGGGAAGAGCCCTGAAGTGTTCTGGGAACCCCTAGGGGTCCTTGTACCACACTTTGAGAACAGCTGGTCTAAAGTAAGAAAATTTAAAAAAGAAACCAAATTGAAAACAAAAGAACACTTTAAAAAATACAATAAATGCAGGTATTTTAGGGATTAACAGTTGAAATATGTCTTTAAAGGAAACGATGTTTTGTAGAAATAATCTGTTATGAAAGAACATAATTCAAATCATAGCTTTAGAAATACTTCTTACCTGTCTAGTAGAAACCTGAGGTATTCAGAACAGTCTTGTTGTGATCTGGGGGTAAACCATGGAGGTCTGGAAGCCTCAAAGAATATCCGAGGTGCATATGCTTCTCTCTTTTGACAGAGAAAACACAAGGGAGTGATTCTCACACCATGAACCAAATAACTGAAATCTTAATATATAATGCTTAATAAAGATTACTAAAATTACACTGGCTTAACCTTTACCACAAAGTGCCAAACATGAGGGCACATGAAATTAGTTAGAAATAAATTTAGGTAACTTTCGGTCATAACTTCTTATTCTGCAGATGAGAATTAAGATCTAGAGAAACTATGGGACTTGCCCAAGGTCATATAGCTAAATTAATGGCAGAGGGGATTATATCAGAACCCAAGTCTCTTTAAATTAATATAATGCTCCTGGCATTACCCTCTATGTGCTTGAGTCCACAATTAAAAAAAAAATCAAATCTGAAAAAAATGTTAGTGAATATATATCCTGGCTAAAGTAATAAGGGGCATACTCTACAGAGCCATGCGTACTTATTTTAGGTGAAAATTTCCTTGACTGGGTACACATGTCATAAATGTACAGAATGTGAACACACTGGCTAGGGACTTTTCACTGGTTGCTGACTTTCTTTTTTTTAGTACAGAGGCAGTTTAGTGAAGTGGCTGCTAGTGGACTTTAGAGCAAGCTAGATTGAAATCCTAGATTTTGCCATGACAAAAGAACTGAAAAAGGCATCTGAAGAGTTGTGATTATAACTTGAAAATTTATAATTTATTTGTGGTATATGACAGAGTTCTCAGTTAAGGAAATTTTTTTTATCAAAATAGGAGTGTTTATGGTATTTTGAAGGAAAGGAATTTGGTGGACTGGTTGAACATGGGTTCCAGAATCATTTGGTTTACATTCCAATCTTGCTGTTTGTTTGCATGACCATGAAAGCAAGTAATGTAAGCCCCATTTCTTCACCTGTAAAATGGGTATGCTACCTTATTACCTCATAGATTGATTTTGAGGATTAAGAGATAATATATGTAAACCACTTAGCACAGGAGCTAGACAAATTTAAATGCTCAATAAATGTTAGTTTTATTAATTATAAGAAGAAAAGCCTTTTAAATTATATAGGGAAAATCTACCTAAAACAGTCCTTGTCAGGCTGCTATCAGATAGGGTCTCAACTATGACAGAACTTTAATTAGGTTCTCCTGTTAATTCCTTTTGTCTTTTATTGGGAGTTTGGAAGCCTCCTAAAATTTTTTTCCCAATAGCTCTGACTTAATAAGTTAATACAGTATATATAATGTATTAATATCTACATGTATACGCAGAGATACACACATATATATTATACAGCTGACCACTGAACAACATAGGGGTTGTTGGGGTGCCTATCCTCTGCTTAGTCAAAAACTTTACAGTATACTGAAAATTTATACTGTAAAGATATACTGTGTATCTGTTCATGTATCTGTGGTTCCGCATCTGCTGACTCAAACCACCATGGATTATGTAGTACTATAGTACATATTTATTGAAAAAAATCCATGTGTAAGTGGACTCCTGCAGTTCAGACCTGTGATGTTCAAGGGCCGACTCTATACAGTATACAGTAAATACAGACTAGTGATAAAGCAAGTGCATAAATCCATTTATTAGAAAACAATGTTTGGGGGGAGTTGCAGGGAGGAGATTTCATCTCCCTTGGTCCTGAGATGTTAAATTTAATTTATGAACATATTTCCCCCAGATAGAGAATAGTATAAATGATCCTTTGAGTATCTCATAGGCCATCACTAATCATCTCATATGTCAATCTTGTCTTGATTCTTTCCATTTAAGAAGTTATACCTGAGATATTTCTCAGCTTGTAGACAGGAAACCATTCCTATCAACTCAATTCCACTGATTCCGAGTCTATCTTCTCTTCTGGCTGTAACTACCTATTTCTTTAGACCTCTGTGAAACTAAGACAATCAGAGTATAACCAGAAAATAATATGTATTATTTATAAATGATATACATTATTCATATGTATTACTCAAAACTTAAAGTATAAGTTCCTCAAGCATAAGGATTCCTTTTTGAATGCTTATCAGACTGCATATTGTGTCTCTCAATAAATGTCTGTTTACTATGTGATGTTCTTGCCATTAGCATAAACTCATTTCCTTGGATTAATCTGTGGACATAAATGATCATCACAAAATTTTAAGCTCTAGAACTTAATAGGTAAACAGTTTATCCATTAGTTCTAGAGCTTAGAAGTGGTCATAATTAAAGGGTACATATGTTAGAAATGAGATAAAAAAGAAGCCAAGATACCACAAAATTATTTTAATTGTTCATTACTGTGAAGATCTACCGATTAGTATCTATAAACTTAATATTAAAGATTCATTTTTAACGATTTCTTCATGAAGGAGCTTAACTTTTGGATAGAAAATCAGATATATAATAATCAGTATAATGAGTCAGTAAAATATTCATCTACAAGAATGTAAAGCAGAAGGGAGAAATAAAAACTTAGAGCATATCCTGATTTTAGGCAGTATCTTTTTAGATTTCTATGTGGATTTGTTGTGCTGGGAGGATATAGATTATTTCATCAGTTAAAAATGTTCACCAAGTTTGGTATAATGTGAAGTTTAAAGAAGATTTTCAATGCAATTAACATATACACACTACACACACACTCACCTGTGTATGAGCCAAAAAGGCAAAAAGATGCTGTAATTTTTTCATTAACGAATTGCACCCATTTAGATTTAAAGATAATACTTGTCTCCTGAAACTGAAAGATAATAAAATATAATGATTTTTGTATACATGTATACACACGATGCATTTTTTTAAAAGCTAAAAGGAAGTTAGTTCAAGAACTTATTATCCTCAAAGTAAAATTTCACTTACCTGAAGGCCCTTTACCTGGCAAAGTCACTGCCTACCATGTAGTGAAGAAGGAAGAGAATGACGGTAATTGAACTCTTACTACGTGGCCTGGCAATGGCCACGTGCAGTCACATATTATTCCTATCTTCTGGATTAGCAAATAGAAATAGATTAAGCTATTAACTAATAACTTAAGTAAACAACTTTTGAATTCTTTCACATCTGCATGAAATAAAAAAATACGCCGTCATCAAAACTACTATGAAGTTAGAGTGATTTAAAGAGTGTGGTACTAGTGCCAGATGGGAAAAGAAGCTATACAAAAAACAGTATAGGAACAAATGGGTATCCATTTGGAAAAAAATGGAATTAGATTAAGATTTCACATCATCACAGATGCCACAGAGGAGTAATGAGCTAAATGTAAAATACAAAAGTACTGAAGTATTTAAAAGAAAAAAAAAGGTGGGGAAGGGGTATAGAGGGGAAGGCTTCCTAAAATTCAGACACTATAAATGATAAATAGCAGATTTGACTACATAAAATAAAAAAATTGCAAACAAAACACTTCACAAATTTGAATCATACTGACTGGAAGAAAGCATGAAACAAAGGATTATCACCCATAGTATATATAAATCAGTATGAAAAAGAAAAGGACCCAACAGAAAGGTGCACAATGGAAAGAATAGGTTATTCAAAAAAGAAACACAAATGAACAAAGAAAACTAGAGAGGGAAAAACTCTGTAAGGGTCAGCAATACACATTTTCCTCCAGATTGGAAAAAATTTTAAAGACTGATTATATCAAGTACTGCTAAAGGCATGGGGTCATAGGTACAATCATGTATTAGTATGCAAGTTCAAATGCTATAGCCTTTCTGGAAGCAATTTGGCACATCCTATTCAAAGAATATCCTCTATAACTGCATATGGGCAGAGAGATATTAATTATAAGCAAAACAATCTAATATTCATCAGTAGGAATATGATTAAATAAATCATGGTACACCTATTTACTCAGAATGACACAGTTCTGTCATTTGCACTAACGTGGGACTCTTTCCAACACAAATCATTAAAAGAAAAAAACAAGTGGCTGGAAAAGAATATATAAATAGGATCCTTTATAAACATATTTTTAAAAAAACAATTCACTAGATAAATCTTATCTCTGTACAAAAAATAGGTTTGGAACAATACAAGCAAAACTGTTAACAAATTACCCTTGGGGATGGGAATGTCTGATTTTTATTTTATGTACTTCTAGATTTATTTTTTTAAAACCACAAAGAATTTACATATTACCAAAGAAATAAAATATCTTGTCTGCTTATTCTGAGATAGTATTGGCCACTGTACAATAAGATGTGCTGTTTGAATTGTGGTTGCCAGTTATAACTGCTTTGGGTCTCTGCTTTCTCTATCATCTGTAAAATGAGACGGCTGGATTAGATGACCTCTGGTGGTGAGACATGGATTACTTTAGCTTTATGCCTAGTATCACTTGTGTCTAAGAGTATACATTTTCTTAAAAAAAAAAAAAATCCCAAATACAAACAAACCGAAAGACAAAAGAAAACACTAGACCAAATGAAAAACACCTTAGTGTTGACAGTATATTCTGAGGCCAGGAAAGAAAATAAAGCTAAACTCTTTATCTTTCAGTTTATGATTCCTCTAGGTAGGCATAAAAACTTACACAGGCTTAGAACTCAATTTGTAAACATCTTTGGTCAAGTCCCATGAATACTCTATTGGTACAGAAGAGAAAAATTCAACCATGCTTTTGCCTTCAGGAAAAGTTTATCATTATTTTGTACCTTTACAGATTGTATTCACATAGCTAACAACCTCTGATTTCCTATTTGCTTGGCTGCAAAAGAAAATGAATTTGAAAGTAAATCTGTAAGATGGCAAAGAAACATGTCTGTTTATACAGTTGTTCAGTATCTATCAACTTGGGGTGGGAAGCAGAGCTTGAATTTCCTTAACAGCAACAAAGGAGTTATTGATCTGATAAAACAGCAAAATATCTATAAGCAGAAAAAACATGACCACCTTAAAAGATACACAGGTTAAAAGAAACAGGATAATAACAAATTAGTACTTGAGGACCCTTAAATTATGAAATAAGCTCAATCAATCCCTCTGTTACATTAATAAATATCAACTTGGAGTAATTCAAAAGACTCTAAATGCAATATATAATATAAACATGAAGTAGAATTTATATAAGTTAACATTTTAGAAGTTCCTAAGCAGTAAAAGCAATTCATTTCTGAATAAGGTAATTATATGAAAATATGAATATTTCTGCCATATATAGGAAATAATGTGAAGATAATCCCACCATTTACATTTCATCAACACGCATCAATTTCTACAGTTAAAATGAAAACAAACAAACAAAAAAGCTCAAATTTAAACTTACTCTGTGGCCATAAACAATGCTTGTATAACACTGTTCATATAACATGTATTCCCTAGATTAATAAGACCAGTTTTCCCAGTTTCAGATTTTCCAGAAAGTCTAGACAAGCAAGATGCCAAAGAATTGGATTGAGAAGTCCAGGCACTTTGACTGAGAATCAGTTTAATCTTCTCTTCACTGGGCTTAGGAAAATCCTGTAGAGCATAAAGAGGAAAAGTAGTGTAAAAATATAAACTTTTTTTTATTAAGTTAACACCATAAAGAAGATTCTTCCACTGACACTTAACCTTTGTTTTCTTCCACTTAGTTTGGAAATCACTGATAATACTTGAGCAGTCATCAAAAAATCAAATTACACTACATGGCAAAAATAATTGTCTCCTAAAATGAATAAGTATCTCCTAAGGTAGAGTTTATCAAGCTGAGGAATACTCAAGAACCAGGAATTGAAGTCACATTTGAACTATTTATATTTCCTATTTGCCAGCAAAATGTTTTCAAAATAAACCCCTGACATCAGAGAGTATATTGCAGTGCTATTCAAAGGCAGTAGAATAAGGACTTAAATTAGTACACAATTGAATAAGCTTAACAAACAATTTGCTTTCAAATTTTGTAGTGAAAATAATATCTCCTTTTCATTCAATACTAATATTTACCCAGTACTAACCCTTAGAAATAAAAGCTCAAAGTAATCAGGGAATGAAAAATGAAAGCATCTAAGCACAATGACCTCTGACTTTAAGAAATAAAACTCAATCTCATGTTTAACCATATAGAAAAATTATTACAGGATACAGTTTCTTCCCTGCTTTGTGACATGTGAGATAAAATTTTAAGTGTAAGTGGTTTCAAGCATGAGCAGAGCACTGGAGAATAAGGAAAGTTGGTAAAATCATTCAGGCTTTTTTGGACTATTACCATCGAAGGTACTTAGACCTCAGAAAACATTTTCTGAAGGAATTTTAATCTTTGGATTTGATTTTGCTGTTGTTGTTGTTGACAGCTAACGGAAAGTGCTTCCCTTGGTTTAAGAGGGAGATCCTTGATTCTTCCGAGCCTATTTCAGTTATCAGAATTTTCAACATTCAGCAGTGAAGAATGACATTTAACAACAGCAATAGCTTTCATCTATGGACACAGCGACACTGCAGAAAGAGATTAACATTACTATCAAATCCATGACAAAAACTAGTTTGCAGGGCAGAAATAGAGACACAGATGTAGAGAACAAACGTATGGACACCAAGAGGGGAAAGTGGCGGGGGGTGGTGGTGGTGGGATGAACTGGGAGATTGGGATTGACATGTATACACTAATATGTATGAAATGGATAACTAATAAGAACCTGCTGTGTAAAAAAATAAAATTCTAAAGTTAAAAAAAAAAGTAAAAAAAGAAAACAAAAAAACCCTTTTATACATAAAGACATTTACTTCTGAAGTGTCAAACTGTCGTACCAGTAGTACACAATAATTGCTGAACAGTCTTGTGTTCTGGGCTCAGTTTGATTTAGCTAACTCTACAGTAAAAAGAGCATGCTCTGAATTCACTTCAGATACATAAGAAGTAAAGATAATGAGACCTTATATTTTATTTCAGATCTCAAAAAGGAACACTGTTAATATAAATGATTTCAATAACTTCTGAATACACCTAGCTGAGGCAAGTTCTTCAATTCTTTTGCTCTACCCTGATCACGCAATAAATCTACTAAGAGGAAAGTGTGCTTATTGTGACCCATTTTTCAAGACAAACAGAATCAACACTTTTTAGATCCAGTTATCTATACAAAGTTGAAAACCAGTAAGTTCACAAATAATTCAAGTAAAGATTCTATGAAATATGGACATTCATGAACAATGCATAGCAAAAATGAAATAAAAAACAGAAGAAACATAAGTCAAATATTTTATTAAACTGTCTTTCCTTGATTCGAAGACATATCTTACATATTTTAACGTTTCTGATATTGGGATGCAACTCTGATGTATGTATTAACTTAATGTAGCATTTTTTAAACCAAATCTCCCCCAAAGGTATTACAAATTTACAGGGACACCTTATCATTGTTGGCATTGTAGAACTGAAGAAATATGGTTATTTAGATTAGTTATAGTAAATAAGAGATTACTCCCTAAAAATTAATGAAACTTGATTCCAATTACATATTTTATTACATATAAAAGGCATATTTCCATAAAATAGTAAAATGAATAGCTGCTTATAGGAATGTTTCACCGCATTCATCTATCACATCATGGGCTGCAGCTCTGCAAATACTGGTGCAACTATTATCATACCTTTATTGCTTCCAGGATAGGTTCGTAGAGATCTGGAAATCCAGAATAATGATACATCATACAGTGTATCAGTTCTGTTAATTGCACTAGGAAGGTTGTACTGGAAGGCAGACCATCACTTTTGAAGGAGTGAACCAAATTAACTACATGAGGAACAATCTGAACAGAAAAGAAGACAAACATTCCTCTATTTATACAAATTGTCAACAAATCCTCTAGCCTACAAATGGAATGCAAATGTTACACAATCAGCAAATGCTTTTCTGTATGTTTAGTCACTGCCTTTTTCTAAAAAAGTTATGAAGCTAAACATTTCTAGAATATCAAGGTAAATCTAGGTTTAAATCACATATAATTGTAATTCCATATAAGACCCCTCTCCTCATTCTTAGACTCCATCTAAAACTACGGTACACAAAATAGGAGGCTTAGTCACTGCCGCCATTCTAAAAAATGGCTTAAGTTGAAAAATGTTAGGGCTATTATATTTACCAGATTGTTCAGTAGGGAGAAAGTTTTAAAAGATAAACCCAGAATTAGCTTAAGAGCTCCATCTAGTGTGAATTTTAGATTTTTCACTTGAAAGAATTATACCGGAGTGTGAACATTAAAGTCTACTTCAAAAAACCTTGAAGATAATTTATGCATGTAACTAAAATTAAAGATCAGACTTCCCCAGTGGCACAGTGGATAAGAATCCTCCTGACAATGCAGGGGACACAGGTTCAAGCCCTGGTCCAGGAAGATCTCACATGCTGCGGAGCAGCTAAGCCCGTGTGCCACAACTACTGAGCCTGCTCTCGAGAGCCCATGAGCCACAACTACTGAAGCCCGCATGCCTAGAGCCCGTGCTCTGCAACAAGAGAAGCCACCACAATGAGAAGCCTGTGCACCACAACGAAGGGTAGCCCCCACTCGCCGCAACTAGAGAAAGCCCACGCGCAAAGACCCAACACAGCCATAAATAAATAAATAAATAAATTATAAATAAATAAATAAAAATAAAATTACAGCTCAGGCTACAGCAGTACCTCTCTTTAAGATAAGGGACTACCTCTATTTTAGGGTCGGTGTCTTATGTAAGCATGGTTATCCTTGCTAACAATCCCTATGCCCCACCTCCAAAAAGAAGAGACAGTTCTAAAACTAAAGTGAATTAGAAACTTCTCTTATTTTTAAGGAATTGGGGTTAAAAATGAAGGCGAAATCTAAAATGCTCATTGCTCATAAATATGTAGAAAACTATTAATACTGATAATAACCACAACAATGTCCTTTCATTATAAAATTAGAATAAAAAGTCAAAACAGAGCCAATCACATATTTAAGAGGTTATTAACAAAATAAAATAAATTCTATTTTGCAGTAATGGCTCATTCCATTAGTACGGTGCTATACTTGTCTCAACTAATTATTAATTATAATCTGATACTACATATTTACAGTTCACATGTAAAAAGCATCTTATTTTCTACTTGTAGAACTTTTCTGTGTAGCAACATGGGAAAATATTTATTATGTAATGTTAAATTTTAAAAGAAGGATACAAAAACTGCATATAAATTACAAATATAAATACCTTGTTAAAATATACAGGGAAAAAAAGATCGTGATGGAAAACGTAAAAATTGTAGTGTAGTGAGATTGAGGGTAATTTCACTAACTTCCTATATTGTTATATTATCTTTCTGTAAAAGTTTAATTTTGTTGTAAATGAATTATACACTTATTGTAAAAAAAAAAAAATTTAACAATACAAACTTGTATGAAGTAAAAGAAAAAGTCTGTCCCACTGTCCAGTGAAAGACACTGCTTGCTGTATATCACTTCATATAACATATAACATGTCATGGCATATACCACATATACCATCTAGAACTTTTCTTATCTCAACCGACAATCGCCTCTTGCCTCAATTCATGCAAAACCTCTCAACTGGTCTCCCTGTTTCCACCTTTGCCCTTCTTCAGACTATTTTCAAAGTAGCCAAATGAACCAAATAAAAAGCAGTGTAGAACATTTTTTTTGGTTGCTAACTCGTGATAAAAGTGAAGTTATAGCTCTATGGACTTATCATCAAACAGCAGTGACAACAATTATAGTTATATCCCAATCAACTCCCTTCCTTCCTGTAGAAAGAAAATCATATTCTTAAATTAACACTGCTATTCTCATTCTGCTGTCTCTGGTTTTACTCTTGTGCTTTGAGGTCTGAAATCACACTTTAGCTTTTGCACCACTTTCTTCAATCTTACCTCCCAAAAAGGTATTAATCTGACCATAAAACTACCAGTTTCTAATGGTTCACTCTACTGCTATCATCTCTACATTTCAAAGCAAATCTGAATTATAATTTTGCTCCATAAAGCCATATCTATCAGATACTCTCTTGCTAAAATAGTCAGAAATCCAAATTATTGTTTCCTCAGAGGTGACAGGAGAGACAGAGATGGAAGAGAAGAGGAAAGAATTTTTAAAATGATTGTTTAATTTACAAATACCAAATCTTCTAAAAGCTAGTGTACAATCTTCCTAGTGTAGATTGGATCTCTGCAGTCAGATAATACACATAATTGTCTACTACTACATCCTATGTGGTCAAAATGATCACTGACGTGGAAATAAGACTAAGTTCTTCACAAGCATATAGATACACATCCAAGCAGGTTATTACCTTCTAAATATCTGAAAGTTGATTTTTTTTCTGAATGAGCAAATCTAAATATTTGCAGACATTATTGTGATACTCATTAAACTTAAGTTACTATTTGAGAAAATGTGTATAACTTATTTAATTAGAAGCTTTGATATTTTCTCTTTTGTTAAAAATTTTTTTTCCACTTATAAAAAGCATATAAAAAGCAACTTGGTCCATAATAACACACACTATAATTTCAATCTCAGTTTGCTCTAAAATATTCTAAATGTATAATACAATGAATAATGATGCTGGTGATTCCAGATTATTGTTCATTCTTAGCAACTCCTAAACCTGAGTCCTTCGCTGAGTTATTTAGAGTTATAGGTGATTTAACTACCACATGATCCACTACTAGATGCCCAAGTTAATTTTAGTTGAGTATCAGGTCAGGATACACACAGAATGTAGAGAGTTAGTAGGTCTTTGTTTTTAGACTTTACTAGGCCAGATCACAATTTTCTACTTTAGATCTAACTGTTCTTTAAATAAATGATTTAATATTTACTTATTTCAGTAGCCAAATATTTCAAAGTCAACCATTTGCCATTTCAATTACTATTTTCAGGGAAAAAAAAAGCAATACAAGGTAAGGAGATATCTTCTATCTTTAAAAAAATTGAGCAAAGAAATAGGTTTAGTACAGCAAAAGTGACTTTTCAGAGAGATTAAGGAATGTATGGAGAGCAATAAATATTAGAATGGATGATTTCCTTCCCAGAAATTCTGAAAATAAACCTTTTCTCAAATGGCCTATACATGATCATGCCTGAAGACAGGGAAAAATAGTTGTTTTTTTTCCCTTGGAAGATTTTGCTAGTATAGCTGCTGTATTAGCTCAAGTGTGAGTTTTGTTTGTGTAATGGGTACAAGGTTATTAACTGATGATCAAGCTCACCAATTAGGGCAATGAACTGCAGAAATCACTCACCCTAAGAGATAATGTATAATGTAATTACTTGTTAGTAAGGTTTACTTCTATTAAGCCTGAAGATTTTGGAAATGAGGCACCAAGTAGCCTATGTGAGTATATAATTCTCTGAGGCTAGTTACATTTCTAGCTGACAATCAACAACTGAAATTCTGCACTTTATCAGTCTCCTTTGAATTTGTTTGTGGTGGGTCAGTATTCCTAAGATTTTAACATTGTGGGTGTGTTGATAATGAGTTTCTAGCCCTGTAAAACTGAGGATCAGACCTTGGAGGAAGCACATAACCACATACACCACTGCTTTCCTGTGATCCCCTGGACAGAAAAATGGACAGGTTCCTAAAATAACATTTTGTCACTTTTCACCTGCAATAACTGATAATCAAATAATCAAAAGCAAATCAAATCAAAAGCAGTGATGTAGCTGGTTAAAAGTGGTAGGATTCTGGATATATTTTAAAGGTGGAATCAACAGAATTTGTAGGATATGGGCTGAAAGAGAATGAAAAGCCCTAATTCTGGGGCAACAAAACAAAGACTTATGGTTTCATGCTTCTGAAATTCTAAAGCAGTCAGTGGTTATTTTTTATTTTATTTTTTTTTGTGGTACGCAGGCATCTCACTGTTGTGGCCTCTCCCGTTGCAGAGCACAGGCTCCAGATGTGCAGGCTCAGCGGCCATGGCTCACGGGCCCAGCCGCTCTGCGGCTTGTGGGATCTTCCCGGACCGGGGCATGAACGTGTCCCCTGCGCCGGCAGGCGGACTCTCAACCACTGCGCCACCAGGGAAGCCCTAGTCAGTGGTTTTAAACCATTTTTCTCCTACACTGTTCACCTGTGCAACACACAACCAACAGCGACACTGACATGTGACATCTCTCATGTACAAGAGTAACTTTTAACTTTCAGTTGCTGGTTGTGATTGCAAGTGGAGCAATTTTGGTGAGACCCAAAACATTCTAAAAACATATTCTTTGGAAGGAAATCTCACAATCTCAATTTTAAAAGGAATCATAAAGCTACATGAAAATAGTTAGATTTAGGACCAACCTACAAGGTTTTCACAAATACAAATGTGACTCAATATTAACTTGAAATTTTAAAACAAGTCTTTTCAGTGTAGAAAGCTTGTGTCATAACTTACCAAATGGAATGCCTCTGGAGAATGCTGAAAACTAAGCAGCATGTGAGAAAGAACTGTGAGAGCACCAGGTCTCACAAGAGGAAACCAAAGCCGATTAAAAACCTGCGGAAAAGACAAGACATCCACTTTAAGAGTTGGTAGGGAAATAATTAATCTAATCAGTGATTATCTTCCTAGGGCCAAAAATTATTTGTGTGAATATCCCCTTTCCTGAGAAGTTCTGTCATAACATATGTTATTAAATTCTGGGAAAGGGAGAAAGTTGGGAAATAATATGACAGAGATCAAGAGAATAAAATGACCTAACCAACTCTGAAAACTCCCTGATCAAATAAAAATCTGTCAAACCATGTTTACAAGGTGATATCTCCCTGGTCCTTTATTCATTCAATTCATTCAGCAAATACTTATTGACCACCTACTGCTGCTTGGCACTATTCTAAGTACTGGAGATACAATGGTAGATAAAGAAAAAAGAAATCTCTGATCTTACAGGGCTTACTGTCTAGAGGGTGAGTAGAGACAATATAAAGTAACATGGGAGAGAAATGCTACGAAAGCAGGGTATGTTGAAGAGGGAGTGCTGAGTGGCAAAAAGATCTGCTATTTTATATATGGAATTTAAAAAATGCATCGTGATAAAGGTGATACCTGACTTCAAAAAACTGAAAGGAATGAGAGTAAGTCTGACAGATAACTTGGAGAAGAGCGTAGTAAGCAGAGCAAAGGCCCTGAGGCCTCCACCCTGGTGGACTAGAGATATAACAACTAGGGCAGTGTAAGTAAAGCACAGAGACTGAGGCAATAATAGTGGGAGACCGGATGAGAGAAGTAGCAGTGGGCCAGATCAGGTAGGACCTTGTGTGACACCTGAAGAGGACCAAGGGCAGGAGCTGCAAGGCGACTGCAATCAATATAGCAAGGGGTGGGCTTCCCTGGTGGCGCAGTGGTTGAGAGTCCGCTTGCCGATGCAGGGGACGCGGGTTCGTGCCCCGGTCCGGGAAGATCCCACGTGCCGCAGAGTGGCTGGGCCTGTGAGTCATGGCCGCTGAGCCTGCGCATCGGGAGCCTGTGCTCCGCAACGGGAGAGACCACAACAGTGAGAGGCCCGCGTACCGCAAAAAAAAAAAAAAAAAAAAAAAAAACTATCTATCTATCTATCTATATATATCAAGGGGTGATGATTACTTTGGACCAGGGTGGTAGTGATGTAGCTGGTTAAAAGTCGTAGAATTCGGGATATATTTTAAAGGTGGAGTCAACAGGATTTGTAAGATATGGACTGAGAGAGAATGAAAAGAGACAAGAATAGCTTCAAGGTTTTGGGCCTGAGTGTGTAGAAGGATGAAGCAGTCATTTAAGATGGGGAAGAACAGGTCTGGGAGGGAAAAATCAGGGGTTAGATTGTGGATAAGTTGAACTTGAGATCCAACTGTCTAAGTTGGGTAAGTGAATATGGAGTTCATGGGAGAATAATGGACTTGAAATATAAACCTGGCAGTCATTAACTTAGAGACATTATTTAAAGCCATGGGTCACTATAAGTATGGACTGAGAAGAAAGTGAACCAGAGATGTGATTCTAAGGCACTCCAAAGTTAGAAAGATCCACTACAGGAGACTGAGAAGACAGTGAACTAGGACAAAAATCAGGAGAGTATAATGTGCTGGAAACTAAGGCAGGAAAGTGTTTCAAGAGGGAGTGATCAACTATGTCAAATGACTAACAGGTCAACGAGAGAAGGCTTGAAAATAACTCCTGAGTTAAGCAACACTGGAAAGCACTGGTGTCAAAGATAGCTTTGGCAGAATAATGGTGGTAAAAGTTTGATTAGCTGGGATTCAAGAGATAACGGGAGGAATGTATTTTCATAATAAATAGTTGAAAACAGCAAAATTATTTTAATTACCTAATCTTAAGTAGCATTTTAAATTTCTAAAGCCCATTCAAAAGAAAACCAAAAACAAGACCACATTCAAAATTAGACACTTTAAAGGGGACAACCCAAAGATAAAAAGACTTATTATATGGGTCCATATATTCCAAAAGATTTATACACTCCCACTTACCAGTTCTATCTTCAGTAAAGTAACATCTATCAAAATAGTAAACTTCTGGACAGCTGCCAGTCCTTTCAGGAGTGCAATCACCCATGTGTCTACATGCTGAGCCAACGGCCAGGAGAGCCAGTCAATCATTCTGAAAATTGAAGGAAAACAAAACTATCAGCATTGAAAATATCTTTAACATTACTTATTGAGGAATAACAGGAGTTATACTAGATAATCACTCACTTTGTGACTCAAACTGAGCTTGCTTGTGAAAAGTACTATTCAAGATGTAGAAATGACTGTAACGGGTGCTAGAACTCAAGGAGTTTCCAATCTTGTAAGCTGACAGTTTCTTATATAACATATTTGCATAAAAATAATTTCTGATAAACAATCATTTTGCATAAATGCAAAGTTTTAAACATGCTATATAGTGAGTGGTTATCAATAATTTATTAGGCAAATTTACTCTAAGAAGAACAGTTAAAATACGGCTATCTGGGACTTTCCTGGTGGTACAGTGGTTAAGACTCCATCTTTCAATACAGGGGACACTGGTTCAATCCCTGGTTAGGGAACTAAGATCCCACATGCCACAGGGCAACTAAGCCCGAGTGCTGCAACTACTGAGCCCACACGCCACAGCTACCGAGCCTGCACCACAACTAGAGAGAAGCCTGTGCACTGCAATGAAGAGCCCACGCGCCGCAACTAAGACCAGATGCAGCCAATAAATAAATAAATAAATATTAAAAAAACAAAAATATGGCTATCTGAACTGAGACATATGGATACGAACCAAAATTTCTCCTTTCTGGTGATTACAGTCTAAATATGAAATGCAGTGTTAAAAAAGACTATATTTTGAATTGTGAAACAAGTCTCTTCAACCCTTTCAAAATCTTACCATACAAAGACAACAAGAAGAAATTTCAAATAGATAAAAGGGCACCAAATGTGTAAATACTGAAGTGGCCTCATTTTGTAATAATGAGTGTTTTTCTTTTTGAGTACCAATCCCGTTTAATGGAAATAAAGATAAAGTAATATGGGGTATGATGGAGACTATCCTTAATGTTACACATCAACCACAATGAAAAAGACTGCTATGGCTCTTTTGGGAAGCAACTGGGCCAAATGTTCATATTATTTGATCCAGTAATCCAATTGGGAGGACTATATAATAAAAAAAATAGTAAAACAAACCAGGATTTTAAAGTCAGAATGATATAGTTTAAAAATCTCAATTCACCATTTATTAGCTGGGGAACCCTAAATACTTATGTAAGTTATTTAACTTCTTTGTGTCTCAGTTCCTTATCTGTAGATTACGGATAAATTTTACAGGACCGATGTGAAGGTTAAATGAGTTAATACACTGGAAATACTGCGAATGTCTTTCTTCCAAATATTTACACATGTGGCAATAAATAAATACTTTGATTGTACAAAATGTAAAATATAAATACTAAGTACATAAACACGTGACCAAAAGAGCAACTAACATATCAAAAGGACTGACTTTCATATTGATATGTTATAAACTATCTATCAATACATTAACATTGGAGTGTTATCTTTATTAAGGTTTTTGCTCTTAAGATTAAAATGTTCCATCAGACATTAAGAGTGGCTCCAAAGTTCAAACTCATTTTACTACAAGTTATTTGTATGTTCCCTCTGCTCCCTGCACACATTTTATCTCCCTTCTTGTTTTTCCGGCCAACAATGATGGTTGTAAGTCATTAAAGTAGTCCCTAACAGCTGTTCCACGTCTCTCAGCTATTGTTAGCCTGGTTTTCATAAGTCTGTGGCCACTCTAAGTACATGAAGTAGAAAGTAGAGATACTTGCATTTGTGTACAAAGAGTATATTCACTGCAGCACTGCTTATGATACAGAAAAAATGCAAATTATCTAAATGTCCATCATAAGGAAATGGCTAAATATACTATGGTATTGATACTATGAAACATTATGTTGAGTTTTAAAAGATGAGATAGATCAATATGAATCTACCAACAGGGATCTAACACAGAAAGATCTGAGATATTGTTGAATTAAAAAAGAAAAAAATGCTGGTAAATCTTTTTTTTTTTTTTTGCGGTACGCGGGCCTCTCACTGCTGTGGCCTCTCCTGTTGCGGAGCACAGGCTCCGGACGCACAGGCCCAGCGGCCATGGCTCACGGGCCCAGCCGCTCCGCGGCATGTGGGATCCTCAAGACCGGGGCACGAACCCGTGTCCCCTGCATCGGCAGGCGGACTCTCAACCACTGCGCCACCAGGGAAGCCCGGTAAATCTTTTTAAAACTGTTTTTTTGTTTGTTTAAAAGAAAACATATGAGTACATATTGTATATATATTTTTTAGCGTAAATACGTACACAAAAAAACATGTGGTTTAGATATGGGGTATATGTGAGCACATCTCTTTGGCTGTATGGGCTCTTCCCCATGGGGAGCAAAGTCCCAGAGTAGAACCAGGTTGGGCTCCCTAGCACACAGGGCCCAAGGCCAGAACTCCCTGTAGCTCAGGTCTAAGGGGCGTACTAGTAAAGAGTGAGGGGGCAGAGTAGAAAATTCCACTTGGCCATGGCTTTTCATTATCTCTAATCACCCAATCAGCCTTTTCCTCCATCTTCTCCATTTCTAGCTTCCCATCTCATAAGCCTCTAGTCTTTATCTTATCCCATGTGTACCCAATCTCCTAACCACTCTAAAGATACTTCAAGTCAGAAGTAACACAAATTAGAAGCCACTCATTCAAAAAATATTTGAGTATCTATTATATAATAGGCACTGTGTTAAGTGCTAAGAATATAATAGTAAAATATGGTTTCTGCCCTCAAACTGATAAGGAAAGTTAGGAAATTCTCAACAGTCACACAATAAGTACTAGTACTGGTATCTGAACTAAGCTCTGCTGGCGTATAATGCAACAGCTTTGGCTACACTTTAATTATATTCTAGTCTTGATTCAATTTGATTGGACTTACATATGCTCAAATCCTCTCAGACAAAGGCACTATAGAATCAGTTATTTTTATGGTTAACTACAGTAATCTTATCCACCATGTATTGGTTACACTTTGAATTTTAAGGACACTTAACTCTGATAGGCTGATTTAATTTCTTACTATTTAAAGAACAGTTACCTGTAGTTGTAATAAATCTTGTTTCCTCTGTTAGATTGTGGGCTTAAGAACAGCGATCTTGTTGTTTTGTTTTTTAATCTTTAATCTTTGATCTGCATTAAAATGGAGCTCAAATTTGTTGAACAAATGAAACCATTTCTCTCTATAGCCAAAAAAAGTACACGCAACTTGAAAATCTTAAAATTGGCAATATTATGAAAGGCCACAAAATAGATTTAATCTTAATTTGTAGAGAATAAAGCCAATTTTCACTTTATTGTAGGTAGCAGCTTAAGGGCTAGATCCAGCCTTCAGTTTTATTTGTTCCAATGTTTTAAAAATTAGAAAACTCCACATAAAAACTGGATTTCAGTCTCCTTTTGAAAAATCAGATTAGCAACACTGAACTCAAATTTCCCTGTGATAACAAGACAACTGGAGTTGAGGATCAGCTTTCTCTTTCAGAAAATGCTTGTATACCCCATGCCCTATTACTTCAGTTACCCCGGCCTATTTCATACTTTAATGTTACTATCTGGTTCTTGTACAATACCTGCATTTGCATTTCTTTGGATTACAGAAAATGACAGTAAAGCATGACAAGTGCTATGTGTGGGGAAGCGTAGAGTATGGGGGAGTAGAAGGTGGGAGTGTGATAAAAGTAAACATTACTATTCTTTTCAATTACATTTGCAATACAAGAATAATTACTCCAGGTATATTATAAGTTAAATAGGATCATGTCAGATAAATTGGAAATGCAATGGAAACTAGATCACAACTTTCCATAGAAATATAGGTAAAAATTAATTTCCAAATATATCTTAAAAATAAATTCGTAAATTGGACACTATGGTTGTTATGAAGAGGTTAAAAAATTAAGACTAAGAGTGCCATACAGAACATTATAAATCAACTATAAGAAAAAAGAGAGGAAAAAAAAAGACTAAATGCTAGAGGGCGAGAATTGTACACATGTAGCTTTCTGAGAACCCAAAATAAATACTTAAGTTTACAGGTTACCTTATGACTGTAATTTACAACAGGTGCACAGAAACCACTGTTCTAAATCCTTACATTTTAGGGGACTTCCCTGGTGGTCCAGTGGTAAAGACTCTGCCTTACAATGCAGGGGCGCGGGTTCCTGTCTTCTTCTTGAACTAAGATCCCACATGCTGCAGGGCAACTAAGCCCGCACACCACAACTACTGAGCTCATGCGCCTCAACTAGAGAGCCCATGTGCCACAACTAGAGAGCCCATGTGCCACAACTACAGAGCCCATGTGCCACAACTAGAGAATAGGAACCCCACGCACCACAACTAAGACCTGACACAGCCAAAAATAAATAAATAAATCCTTACATTTTATTTAAATGTGCTATGCATACACATATATATGTGCACACAGGAAATAAATAGAAAAAAATTATAAAACAAAACCAGACAGATATGAAACAAGAACAGGAAGACAGGAAAAGCTCAATTAGAAAAATACAGTCATTGAAATAAAGACACTCAATAACTGGAATAATCTCTATAAATGGGTACCTTTGAAGGAAAAACTAGTAAATTATAAGACAGTATTGATGCTCTTCCCCTTAGATCACCACAAGGTCTGCACCCTCATTTCCTTCATATCTTTACTTCATGGTCACCTTCTCAGTGAGGCCTTCCTCATCTATCGTATTTAAAATTGCAAACCATTCCCCATGCTTTCTTGCTTTCCTATCTACTTTTTTCCAAAAACGCTCATCACTATCCAACATACGAAATTATTTTACTTACCATACTTAATGAAATCTAAAACAAAATCAGTTTTAGGATGTAAAACTTAGTTTATGTACCACTAAGGCAAGAAAAGTCCTGTAATCTAAACTAGAACACCAGTGACTGTACCTTTCCACATTTTAGCATCTCTGAGATCAGGATGTATCTCTTCAAATATGTTACTGATATTGCCTGCCTGCCTCCCCAGCTAGAAGCCCGTTAGGATATTTCTACCCATTTGTTCAATGAGGTTTTTAAACACTGCTTGGCACTCATGGTAAGTGCCCAATAAATGTGATTTGAATAGTTGAAAGAATGAATGATTGAATTAATAAAAGCACAAGAGTTCTGAGAAGCAAAAATAACATTAAGTTTACACCTAGAAATATAAGAATAAAACTGCAAAACATCAAGGATAAAGAGAAAAGCATAAACATTACCAGAAGACCCTAACTACTCACAAAGGAACGATAATCAAATTGACTGCAGACTCCACATCAGCAATAATAGATGCCAGAAGACAATGCAGTATTATTTTCAAAATGCTAAGAGAAAATAACTATCAAATTAGAATTCTGTATCTTGCCAAATCATCTACTTGGGAGTAAGCAAGAAAAAAACCTCATTTCAAACAAAGGCTAAGAAAGTATTACCCAGAGGTCCTGGTTGAAAGAGAAAGTAAAAGTATGTACTAAGTATAAGTATATACTTAGCCAGAAAAAGAAAGATCCCAGAGGGAGGAAATAGGTTGCAGGCAACAATACTGAGCAAAGAAATTAGTAAAATATATTGATAATCCAACCAACTCCTGGCTGAACAGTAAGTGTATATGTGTGCTATATTTTTGGAATTTAAAAAAGCTGAATAGAAAACAGATTTGTGAGTTACTGGATGCCTGTCAAGCCTATAGTAAGGTAAACAATTCATTTCAATTAATTTGGAGAGTCTTTATATATTTGATTCCACAATATCAGTTTTAAACATTTTCCTAAGTTTTTCATTACCCACAAAATACAGCAAAATATCTCCTCCTCCCAAATCTACAATTACCATCTATGGTGTTATGAAGAAGTACCTGCAAAGAGCTTGGGTCATACTTGCATCTTTTACATTTGGATCTGTAGTAAGGCTCCTGATGAGAACTGTTATCATCTGAAGAGGAATGTGCTGCACAAGGCTTGCCAATGCCACAGAAGGTTCAAATGATGCATCTGTTTTTTAATTGAAGAGAAAAAGGAACATGGCAAGAAGGTTCAAGGGAAGTATTAAGAGAGAACGACAATTTACCACCCCTCCACCAAGCAGTTGTTACACTCCATCTCATGCGTAGACTCTAACATACAAGGAATGTTAAACTGCAGAAACGAGAGATTAAGAGTAGTAGTTCGACAGTACTGCAACATAAAAACTATTCTTCACTATGGCCATATTTAGTCTGTAAATTACTTTATTTTCTTGCATTCTTTAATATTGTTATTGTCGTGTTAAAATTTTCATTTGTAAAGCAGTAGTCAGAAAAGACATGCAAGGTATCATAATTCCCATTTTAGATCCTCCAAAGTAACTTACCCCTATTAATTATAGTAGTCATCACATTGTTCTAAGGAAAATTTTTTAAATCACTTAAAGAAGTAGAAACTAAGATAAATTGGGGGGGGGACTTTGCTTAAACTACATGAAAATTAAGCAAATCCAAGATGAGCAGCTTTACTACTACAGTTGAAAAAGTTCTGGGGAAATCGAACTGTTATAGCAACACAGGCAATACATGAAAAATTACAATTAAAAAATAAACCAAAACTCAGATAATGCAAATATATAGTTGGTAATTCTTTCATAAATGTACTTAATTCATCAGGAAAGCATGGAGCCTGTTAAAACTCTACTCTTACTTCTTATTCTCAACATAAAAGGAGGATACCTCCTTCACAAGTTCAATTTCGAACAACAGCCAGAGAACGATTGTACCAAGCAGAGAGGGAGTGAACACAGTTTTGGATCTATTGTTTCACAACTTACAGAGCTGGAAGCTCCATGTCCGAACAAGGAATGCAAACATACAGGTAAAATTCCCGAGTGAGAAAGGATTTTCCTGCTAAGTATCACCTGATCCCTCCCGGATTTCTAAGGACACGATCCGTGGGCTATTGACACCTGGAGCGCAAAAACACCTATTTAAGTCTTCATACTCTTTCCCTTCACTCGTCCACCTGTATCTACTCTCACAAACTACTGCAGACATAAAATGTCAATATTCAACAACGACACAGTTAACTAGGATAATCTAATAATAAATGGCACACAGTCCATGAATTAAAGAATGGAAAAATTCAGAAACTAAGGAAAAACTCATGACGGCAAGATGACAGAATCACAGTACAATAATGATACAGTAAACATTATTATGCGGCCATTAGTCACTAATGAATAGAAGCTTTTACATAGTAGCTGTCATCTTCAAAGCATTCCATAACTTGAGCAGAAGCTGGGTAGTTAAGCAACTTGTTTGCTGCCAAAGGTCTTAGACCTCGACGTTCTCGGCCTCTAAACTGGAAACACTGCCCGTTTTTTAATGTCCAAAGTGACAGCCTGAATAGGGCAGTGGATAAGAATTTGGATGAAGGTGTTAAGATCTCCTCTCCCATTAAGATGTTTTCAGAGCAGGGAAACAAACACGGTGTGTACGTAAGAGACACACACTAAATTTCCAAGAGAGATTTTCTCGGAATGTAATGACCCTTACCTGTGGAAGAAATGCTTGCAAAAACTTCTTGCAGGGAAGGCAGCAAGGTGGAGGGCTCGGCCTTCCAGATGTTCTGGAGCAAGTTACTCACTTTTGTCACCTGTGAGACATATTCCCGCAGCTCTTTCTCCTGGGTGGACACGCACTGGAAGTGGCCTATCGTTCGAACCAGCTGTTGGCAGAAGGTGATGGACAATTTCCCCTTGGGGATGCACTGCAGGAAGTCGGTCAGGAGGTCGCTCAGTCGGGCGCAAAGCTGCGGCTCCGGCCTCTCACACACCATCCGCAGCACCTCCACCTGCAGCAGGCTGAAGAGGTCCAGCACCGACGGGCAGCTCATGATCAGCTTCAGGCCGTTGTGAATGTAGTCCAGGATGGCTACGTCCTTCCTGTCCAGCGAGTGGTAGCCCTGTTGGAGGAGGCCCAGCACAAACGTCTTATTGAAGAAGGACTCGAACTCTGGCCGATGGTAGCGCGCGTAGGCCTCCAGCACTTGATGGCCCACCTGCCGCTGAAAGGGGTCCTGGCCCTCCAGGATGAGCCGCGTCGTCAGGTCAAACATGGCCTCGCATTGCGCCTCGTCCAGCCAATGCTCCGCCGACTCCACCACCTTCCGCACGATCACCCGCTTGAGGGGCAGCGGGTGCGAAGAACTCACCAGGCCCTCCAGGATCTTGTCCATTGTCGCCACGCTGCGAGGCCCGGCCCAGTGAGGAAGGAGCGGGCGGCCACGGCCCCAGGGTGGGCCAGGAGAGCCCCGGGGCGGAGGTGAACTTGGAGCGCAGCAGCAGCAGCGGGACCGACCACCGCCACCGCTGCCTCAGTAGCCACATTTATCGGGCAGGGGGGCCCATCCAAGCCCGGGCGGGAGTTGGCAAGCCTGGGGCGCGTAAGAACCGGCACCGCCCGCGATGGGCCTAAGAAGCCAGAGGCCCGCACTCCGCCGCCGCCCCGGGCCCGCGGAGCCTCAGCATCAGCTCTGAGGGGCCAGCGGGGTCCCCCGGCGGCTACGGGTGCTCAGGGGCCGGGGCTGCGAGCCAGTGGAATGAGGAAGCGCGCCTCCGCGTTCTGCGGCAGTGTGGGCGTCCGGGATCCGGCAGGTCGTGGGATGAAAACCGCCCCGGGTTGAGTCAGGAGCCGCGGTCACGGACGGTGCCGGATCAGCCGGGGAGAAGAGGGGGTGGACACCCTTGACCCGGATTCAGAAGGCCCGGCAAACAGGAAGTGGAGGACTTTGGAACCTCCGGAAAGGCCCGCCCCTCCGCCCCTTCGCCCCGCCCCACTCCTTTCCTCCCTCCCCTCTCATCGTCCTCCGCCCACAATCGCCTCCCCCCTCCCGGGCCGCGCTGGGACCGCCGCGCTGGGACCGCCGCGCTGGGACCGCCGC